>NC_091343.1:19113690-19163690 GCF_038502225.1 Cherax quadricarinatus | reverse complement strand
CCACGAATTTTTATCTTTTAGACTCTGGATTAGCAAGCAGGAAAATTGTCTGCCGGTAGGTAACCCTTATCATGGTTTCTGATTGCGACAATCTACACTGATTCAGAGGTGGAAAATTATGTTCTTTGGTGACGTTCCATTTGACCATGAACCACCAAACGCTGAACCCATGGTTCACTGTGACTTTTTTCATTTTATGTGCAGTGCTCTCTCTCTCTCTCTCTCTCTCTCTCTCTCTCTCTCTCTCTCTCTCTCTCTCTCTCTCTCATACTGTTGTTTTCTAAAAGTTGGAAGAAGGGGTCCCTCGGAGTTTTCTCCTGGCATCTTTGTTTATTATATACGAATATATGAAAAGCGCTTTTCTGTTTTTTTTATTTGGTGTAAGAACTAGCTCCGCAGATGCCTCGCAATTCAGGCTGTCGCATTTGTTGAGGGCAAGAATAAAGAGATGTGTTGGTTAGTTTCACTCCCAGAACAGCTAAGTTGCGAGAGTTGTTTTTCATTTCCACTTGGAGTATTCCAGTTAAACTCACCCTTAATATAGACAGTAATAAAGAACAAAAAGGCACAAACCGTGACTGGAATAATACACAAATAACCAGCACATAGGGAAGAGAGAAACTTAAGGCTACGTTTCGGTCCGACTTGGACCATGTTAATTGTGTATATAAAAAATATATATAAATCCGAGGTATTTAATCAAAGATAAGGGTCAGTTCGTAAGCCTCCTCGCAGACAATATATTAAGATATAATACTGAGGCGTTTCATGCATTATGATGGGATGTATCCAAGGCTGGTGGAAACTGTTTCTTCAGCAAGAATACTCACGACGGGACAGTAAAGAACCAGAATAGGAAGGAGTAAATAGTAGTAGCAATAGTTAAATAGTACGTAACAGTAAAGAACCAAAGTCTTGCAAAGTTGATGCAGTCGAGTGATGTGATTTCATCGAAGTCTTCTCCCAATTTGACTCTCTCTCTCTCTCTCTCTCTCTCTCTCTCTCTCTCTCTCTCTCTCTCTCTCTCTCTCTCTCTCTCTCTCTCTCTCTCTCTCTCCCCTGCACACCACCTTACAGCTTCACTTCCTTTTCATCTCACAATCGTTCCCTCTCCCTGCGTTAATCCGTAGTTAATTCCCTCTCTCGTTAATGTTGTTATCATCATCTTTTCTCTATATTAGTGATTTATTATGTATTATACGAGGTCACACTCTTCATACTCTGTTCTCCCTTTCTTAACCCTTGGTTGTATCATTTTTCCCTCCATTCCTCCTCCTTCACTCTTGATTGTCGAGCTTCCCCTCCCTTCCTCCTTCCTACATTCTCCCTCGTTTCCTCCTTTATCTTGATTGGATTATTCTCCTTACTTCTTCACTCATGATTATTGTATTCACTCTCCCTCCTTCTTTACCCATGATTGTCGTATTATCCCTTTCTCCCTCCTTCACCCATGATTGTCATACTCTCCCTCCCTGCTTTACTCATGATTGCTGTACTTTCCCTCCCTCTCTCACCTCTGACTATCGTACTCTCCCTCCCTCCTTAACCAATGACTGTCGTACTCTCCCTCCTTCACCCATGACTGTCGTACTCTCCCTCCCTCCTTCACCCATGATTGTCGTACTCTCCCTCCCTCCTCCTTCACCCATGATTGCGCTTTGAATTTCCTAACAGTTCCGCGCTGTCAAAATTCTTCTCCTTTTCCACCCTCTCTTTTTCCTCTTCCTTCCTCTTCCCCTTTTCTCATCTCCTGCCTTCATTCTTTCCTTCCCAGTGTCTGTGAAGCCGCCTTTGTGTCAGGCGAAAAAAAAATCCTTTAAATCACAGCAAAGCATGTTTACAGGGAGAGAGAAGACAGGAAAGGAAAAAAGATGATGAGAAAGAAAGATGGAAGAAAGGAAAGATGTCTAGAAAGACAGATAAAAACAATAGGCTCTTAATTTTTCCACCGAAATAAATTAAGCTGTTGTTGTTGTTTCAAGAAATATAAAGATGGTTTTTCAGGGACTTAATGGTTGTAAGTGGTGTGGGAAGAACACAGTATAACATGGCTGTAAGTGGTGTGGGAAGAACACAGTATAACATGGTTGTAAGTGGTGTGGGAAGAACACAGTATAACATGGTTGTAAGTGTTGTGGGAAGAACACAGTATAACATGGTTGTAAGTGGTGTGGGAAGAACACAGTATAACATGGTTGTAAGTGGTGTGGGAAGAACACAGTATAACATGGTTGTAAGTGGTGTGGGAAGAACACAGTATAACATGGTTGTAAGTGGTGTGGGAAGAACACTGTATAACATGGTTGTAAGTGGTGTGGGAAGAACACAGTATAACATGGTTGTAAGTGGTGAGGGAAGAACACAGTATAACATGGTTGTAAGTGGTGTGGGAAGAACACAGTATAACATGGTTGTAAGTGGTGTGGGAAGAACACAGTATAACATGGTTGTAAGTGGTGAGGGAAGAACACAGTATAACATGGTTGTAAGTGGTGTGGGAAGAACACAGTATAACATGGTTGTAAGTGGTGTGGGAAGAACACAGTATAACATGGTTGTAAGTGGTGTGGGAAGAACACAGTATAACATGGTTGTAAGTGGTGTGGGAAGAACACAGTATAACATGGTTGTAAGTGGTGTGGGAAGAACACAGTATAACATGGTTGTAAGTGGTGTGGGAAGAACACAGTATAACATGGTTGTAAGTGGTGAGGGAAGAACACAGTATAACATGGTTGTAAGTGGTGTGGGAAGAACACAGTATAACATGGTTGTAAGTGGTGTGGGAAGAACACAGTATAACATGGTTGTAAGTGGTGTGGGAAGAACACAGTATAACATGGTTGTAAGTGGTGTGGGAAGAACACAGTATAACATGGTTGTAAGTGGTGTGGGAAGAACACAGTATAACATGGTTGTAAGTGGTGTGGGAAGAACACAGTATAACATGGTTGTAAGTGTTGTGGGAAGAACACAGTATAACATGGTTGTAAGTGGTGTGGGAAGAACACAGTATAACATGGTTGTAAGTGGTGTGGGAAGAACACAGTATAACATGGTTGTAAGTGGTGTGGGAAGAACACAGTATAACATGGTTGTAAGTGGTGTGGGAAGAACACAGTATAACATGGTTGTAAGTGGTGTGGGAAGAACACAGTATAACATGGTTGTAAGTGGTGTGGGAAGAACACAGTATAACATGGTTGTAAGTGGTGTGGGAAGAACACAGTATAACATGGTTGTAAGTGGTGTGGGAAGAACACAGTATAACATGGTTGTAAGTGGTGTGGGAAGAACACAGTATAACATGGTTGTAAGTGGTGAGGGAAGAATACAGTATAACATGGTTGTAAGTGGTGTGGGAAGAACACAGTATAACATGGTTGTAAGTGGTGAGGGAAAAACACAGTATAACATGGTTGTAAGTGGTGTGGGAAGAACACAGTATAACATGGTTGTAAGTGGTGTGGGAAGAACACAGTATAACATGGTTGTAAGTGGTGAGGGAAGAACACAGTATAACATGGTTGTAAGTGTTGTGAGAAGAACACAGTATAACATGGTTGTAAGTGGTGTGGGAAGAACATAGTATAACATGGTTGTAAGTGGTGTGGGAAGAACACAGTATAACATGGTTGTAAGTGTTGTGGGAAGAACACAGTATAACATGGTTGTAAGTGGTGTGGGAAGAACATAGTATAACATGGTTGTAAGTGGTGTGGGAAGAACACAGTATAACATGGTTGTAAGTGTTGTGGGAAGAACACAGTATAACATGGTTGTAAGTGTTGTGGGAAGAACACAGTATAACATGGTTGTAAGTGGTGTGGGAAGAACACAGTATAACATGGTTGTAAGTGTTGTGGGAAGAACACAGTATAACATGGTTGTAAGTGGTGTGGGAAGAACACAGTATAACATGGTTGTAAGTGGTGTGGGAAGAACACAGTATAACATGGTTGTAAGTGGTGTGGGAAGAACATAGTATAACATGGTTGTAAGTGGTGTGGGAAGAACACAGTATAACATGGTTGTAAGTGTTGTGGGAAGAACACAGTATAACATGGTTGTAAGTGTTGTGGGAAGAACACAGTATAACATGGTTGTAAGTGGTGTGGGAAGAACACAGTATAACATGGTTGTAAGTGTTGTGGGAAGAACACAGTATAACATGGTTGTAAGTGGTGTGGGAAGAACACAGTATAACATGGTTGTAAGTGGTGTGGGAAGAACACAGTATAACATGGTTGTAAGTGGTGTGGGAAGAACACAGTATAACATGGTTGTAAGTGGTGTGGGAAGAACACAGTATAACATGGTTGTAAGTGGTGTGGGAAGAACACAGTATAACATGGTTGTAAGTGGTGTGGGAAGAACACAGTATAACATGGTTGTAAGTGGTGTGGGAAGAACACAGTATAACATGGTTGTAAGTGGTGTGGGAAGAACACAGTATAACATGGTTGTAAGTGTTGTGGGAAGAACACAGTATAACATGGTTGTAAGTGGTGTGGGAAGAACACAGTATAACATGGCTGTAAGTGTTGTGGGAAGAACACAGTATAATATGGCTGTAAGTGTTGTGGGAAGAACACAGTATAACATGGTTGTAAGTGGTGTGGGAAGAACACAGTATAACATGGTTGTAAGTGTTGTGGGAAGAACACAGTATAACATGGTTGTAAGTGGTGTGGGAAGAACACAGTATAACATGGTTGTAAGTGGTGTGGGAAGAACACAGTATAACATGGTTGTAAGTGGTGTGGGAAGAACACAGTATAACATGGTTGTAAGTGGTGTGGGAAGAACACAGTATAACATGGTTGTAAGTGGTGTGGGAAGAACACAGTATAACATGGTTGTAAGTGGTGTGGGAAGAACACAGTATAACATGGTTGTAAGTGGTGTGGGAAGAACACAGTATAACATGGTTGTAAGTGGTGTGGGAAGAACACAGTATAACATGGTTGTAAGTGGTGTGGGAAGAACACAGTATAACATGGTTGTAAGTGGTGTGGGAAGAACACAGTATAACATTGCTGTAAGTGGTGTGGGAAGAACACAGTATAACATGGTTGTAAGTGGTGTGGGAAGAACACAGTATAACATGGTTGTAAGTGGTGTGGGAAGAACACAGTATAACATGGTTGTAAGTGGTGTGGGAAGAACACAGGATAACATGGTTGTAGGTGGTGTGGGAAGAACACAGTATAACATGGCTGTAAGTGGTGTGGGAAGAACACAGTATAACATGGTTGTAAGTGGTGTGGGAAGAACACAGTATAACATGGTTGTAAGTGGTGTGGGAAGAACACAGTATAACATGGTTGTAAGTGGTGTGGGAAGAACACAGTATAACATGGTTGTAAAAGGTGTGGGAAGAACACAGTATAACATGGTTGTAAGTGGTGTGGGAAGAACACAGTATAACATGGTTGTAAGTGGTGTGGGAAGAACACAGTATAACATGGTTGTAAGTGGTGTGGGAAGAACACAGTATAACATGGTTGTAAGTGGTGTGTGAAGAACACAGTATAACATGGTTGTAAGTGGTGTGGGAAGAGCACAGTATAACATGGTTGTATGTGGTGTTGGAAGAGCACAGTATAACATGGTTGTATGTGGTGTGGGAAGAACACAGTATAACATGGTTGTATGTGGTGTGGGAAGAACACAGTATAACATGGTTGTAAGTGGTGTGGGAAGAACACAGTATAACATGGTTGTAAGTGGTGTGGGAAGAGCACAGTATAACATGGTTGTAAGTGGTGTGGGAAGAACACAGTATAACGTGGCTGTATGTGGTCTGGGAAGAACACAGTATAACGTGGTTGTAAGTGGTGTGGGAAGAACACAGTATAACGTGGTTGTAAGTGGTGTGGGAAGAACACAGTATAACATGGTTGTAAGTGGTGTGGGAAGAACACAGTATAACATTGTTGTAAGTGGTGTGGGAAGAACACAGTATAACATGGTTGTAAGTGGTGTGGGAAGAACACAGTATAACATGGTTGTAAGTGGTGTGGGAAGAACACAGCATAACATGGCTGTAAGTGGTGTGGGAAGAACATAGTATAACATGGTTGTAAGTGGTGTGGGAAGAACACAGTATAACATGGTTGTAAGTGGTGTGGGAAGAACACAGTATAACATGGTTGTAAGTGGTGTGGGAAGAACACAGTATAACATGGTTGTATGTGGTGTGGGAAGAACACAGTATAACATGGTTGTAAGTGGTGTGGGAAGAACACAGTATAACATGGTTGTAAGTGGTGTGGGAAGAACACAGTATAACATGGTTGTAAGTGGTGTGGGAAGAACACAGTATAACATGGTTGTAAATGGTTTGGGAAGAACACAGTATAACATGGTTGTAAGTGGTGTGGGAAGAACCCAGTATAACATGGTTGTAAGTGGTGTGGGAAGAACACAGTATAACATGGTTGTAAGTGATGTGGGAAGAACACAGCATAACATGGCTGTAAGTGGTGTTGGAAGAACACAGTATAACATGGTTGTAAGTGGTGTGGGAAGAACACAGTATAACATGGTTGTAAGTGGTGAGGGAAGAACACAGTATAACATGGTTGTAAGTGTTGTGGGAAGAACACAGTATAACATGGTTGTAAGTGGTGTGGGAAGAACATAGTATAACATGGTTGTAAGTGGTGTGGGAAGAACACAGTATAACATGGTTGTAAGTGTTGTGGGAAGAACACAGTATAACATGGTTGTAAGTGGTGTGGGAAGAACATAGTATAACATGGTTGTAAGTGGTGTGGGAAGAACACAGTATAACATGGCTGTAAGTGGTGAGGGAAGAACACAGTATAACATGGTTGTAAGTGGTGTGGGAAGAACACAGTATAACATGGTTGTAAGTGTTGTGGGAAGAACACAGTATAACATGGTTGTAAGTGGTGTGGGAAGAACACAGTATAACATGGTTGTAAGTGGTGTGGGAAGAACACAGTATAACATGGTTGTAAGTGGTGAGGGAAGAACACAGCATAACATGGCTGTAAGTGGTGAGGGAAGAACACAGTATAACATGGTTGTAAGTGGTGTGGGAAGAACACAGTATAACATGGTTGTAAGTGTTGTGGGAAGAACACAGTATAACATGGTTGTAAGTGGTGTGGGAAGAACACAGTATAACATGGTTGTAAGTGTTGTGGGAAGAACACAGTATAACATGGTTGTAAGTGTTGTGGGAAGAACACAGTATAACATGGTTGTAAGTGGTGTGGGAAGAACACAGTATAACATGGTTGTAAGTGGTGTGGGAAGAACACAGTATAACATGGTTGTAAGTGGTGTGGGAAGAACACAGTATAACATGGTTGTAAGTGTTGTGGGAAGAACACAGTATAACATGGTTGTAAGTGTTGTGGGAAGAACACAGTATAACATGGTTGTAAGTGGTGTGGGAAGAACACAGTATAACATGGTTGTAAGTGTTGTGGGAAGAACACAGTATAACATGGTTGTAAGTGGTGTGGGAAGAACACAGTATAACATGGTTGTAAGTGGTGTGGGAAGAACACAGTATAACATGGTTGTAAGTGGTGTGGGAAGAACACAGTATAACATGGTTGTAAGTGGTGTGGGAAGAACACAGTATAACATGGTTGTAAGTGGTGTGGGAAGAACACAGTATAACATGGTTGTAAGTGGTGTGGGAAGAACACAGTATAACATGGTTGTAAGTGGTGTGGGAAGAACACAGTATAACATGGTTGTAAGTGGTGTGGGAAGAACACAGTATAACATGGTTGTAAGTGGTGTGGGAAGAACACAGTATAACATGGTTGTAAGTGGTGTGGGAAGAACACAGTATAACATGGCTGTAAGTGGTGTGGGAAGAACACAGTATAACATGGTTGTAAGTGGTGTGGGAAGAACACAGTATAACATGGTTGTAAGTGGTGTGGGAAGAACACAGTATAACATGGTTGTAAGTGGTGTGGGAAGAACACAGGATAACATGGTTGTAGGTGGTGTGGGAAGAACACAGTATAACATGGCTGTAAGTGGTGTGGGAAGAACACAGTATAACATGGTTGTAAGTGGTGTGGGAAGAACACAGTATAACATGGTTGTAAGTGGTGTGGGAAGAACACAGTATAACATGGTTGTAAGTGGTGTGGGAAGAACACAGTATAACATGGTTGTAAAAGGTGTGGGAAGAACACAGTATAACATGGTTGTAAGTGGTGTGGGAAGAACACAGTATAACATGGTTGTAAGTGGTGTGGGAAGAACACAGTATAACATGGTTGTAAGTGGTGTGGGAAGAACACAGTATAACATGGTTGTAAGTGGTGTGGGAAGAACACAGTATAACATGGATGTATGTGGTGTGGGAAGAGCACAGTATAACATGGTTGTATGTGGTGTTGGAAGAGGACAGTATAACATGGTTGTATGTGGTGTGGGAAGAACACAGTATAACATGGTTGTATGTGGTGTGGGAAGAACACAGTATAACATGGTTGTAAGTGGTGTGGGAAGAACACAGTATAACATGGTTGTAAGTGGTGTGGGAAGAGCACAGTATAACATGGTTGTAAGTGGTGTGGGAAGAACACAGTATAACGTGGCTGTATGTGGTCTGGGAAGAACACAGTATAACGTGGTTGTAAGTGGTGTGGGAAGAACACAGTATAACGTGGTTGTAAGTGGTGTGGGAAGAACACAGTATAACATGGTTGTAAGTGGTGTGGGAAGAACACAGTATAACATTGTTGTAAGTGTTGTGGGAAGAACACAGTATAACATGGTTGTAAGTGGTGTGGGAAGAACACAGTATAACATGGTTGTAAGTGGTGTGGGAAGAACACAGCATAACATGGCTGTAAGTGGTGTGGGAAGAACATAGTATAACATGGTTGTAAGTGGTGTGGGAAGAACACAGTATAACATGGTTGTAAGTGGTGTGGGAAGAACACAGTATAACATGGTTGTAAGTGGTGTGGGAAGAACACAGTATAACATGGTTGTATGTGGTGTGGGAAGAACACAGTATAACATGGTTGTAAGTGGTGTGGGAAGAACACAGTATAACATGGTTGTAAGTGGTGTGGGAAGAACACAGTATAACATGGTTGTAAGTGGTGTGGGAAGAACACAGTATAACATGGTTGTAAATGGTTTGGGAAGAACACAGTATAACATGGTTGTAAGTGGTGTGGGAAGAACCCAGTATAACATGGTTGTAAGTGGTGTGGGAAGAACACAGTATAACATGGTTGTAAGTGATGTGGGAAGAACACAGCATAACATGGCTGTAAGTGGTGTGGGAAGAACACAGTATAACATGGTTGTAAGTGGTGTGGGAAGAACACAGTATAACATGGTTGTAAGTGGTGTGGGAAGAACACAGTATAACATGGTTGTAAGTGTTGTGGGAAGAACACAGTATAACATGGTTGTAAGTGGTGTGGGAAGAACACAGTATAACATGGTTGTAAGTGGTGTGGGAAGAACACAGTATAACATGGTTGTAAGTGGTGTGGGCAGAACGCAGTATAACATGGTTGTAAGTGGTGTGGGAAGAACACAGTATAACATGGTTGTAAGTGGTGTGGGAAGAACACAGCATAACATGGCTGTAAATGGTATGGGAAGAACACAGTATAACATGGTTGTAAGTGGTGTGGGAAGAACACAGTATAACAAGGTTGTAGGTGGTGTGCAAAGAGCACAGTATAACATGGTTGTAAGTGGTGTGGGAAGAACACAGTATAACATGGTTGTAAGTGGTGTGTGAAGAACACAGCATAACATGGTTGTAAGTGGTGTGGGAAGAACACAGTATAACATGGTTGTAAGTGGTGTGGGAAGAACACAGTATAACATGGTTGTAAGTGGTGTGTGAAGAACACAGTATAACATGGCTGTACGTGGTGTGGGAAGAACACAGTATAACATGGTTGTAAGTGGTGTGGGAAGAACACAGCATAACATGGTTGTAAGTGGTGTGGGAAGAACACAGTATAACATGGTTGTAAGTGGTGTGGGAAGAACACAGTATAATATGGTTGTATGTGGTGTGGGAAGAACACAGTATAACATGGTTGTAAGTGGTGTGGGTAGAACACAGTATAACATGGTTGTAAGTGGTGTGGGAAGAACACAGTATAACATGGTTGTAAGTGGTGTGTGAAGAACACAATATAACATGGTTGTACGTGGTGTGGAAAGAACACAGTATAACATGGTTGTAAGTGGTATGGGAAGAACACAGTATAACATGGTTGTAAGTGGTTTGGGAAGAACACAGTATAACATGGTTGTAAGTGTTGTGGGAAGAACACAGTATAACATGGTTGTATGTGGTGTGGGAAGAACACATCAAACATGGTTGTAAGTGGTGTGGGTAGAACACAGTATAACATGGTTGTAAGTGGTGTGGAAAGAACACAGTATAACATGGTTGTAAGTGGTGTGGGAAGAACACAGCATAACATGGTTGTAAGTGGTGTGTTAAGAACACAGTATAACTTGGCTGTATGTGTTGTGGGAAGAACACAGTATAACATGGTTGTATGTGGTGTGGGAAGAACACAGTATAACATGGTTGTAAGTGGTGTGGGAAGAACACAGCATAACATGGCTGTAAGTGGTGTTGAAAGAACACAGTATAACATGGTTGTAAGTGGTGTGGGAAGAACACAGTATAACATGGTTGTATGTGGTGTGGGAAGAACACATAACATGGTTGTAAGTGGCGTGGGAAGAACACAGTATAACATGGTTGTAAGTGGTGTGGGAAGAACGCAGTATAACATGGTTGTATGTGGTGTGGGAAGAACACAGTATAACATGATTGTAAGTGGTGTGGGAAGAACACAGTATAACATGGTTGTAAGTGGTGTGGGAAGAACACTGTATAACATGGTTGTAAGTGGTGTGGGAATAACACAGTATAGCATGGTTGTAAGTGTTGTGGAAAGAACACAGTATAACATGGTTGTAAGTGGTGAGGGAAGAACACAGTATAACATGGTTGTAAGTGGTGTGGTAAGAACACAGTATAACATGGTTGTAAGTGGTGTGGGAATAACACAGTATAACATGGTTGTAAGTGGTGAGGGAAGAACACAGTATAACATGGTTGTAAGTGGTGTGGGAAGAACACAGTATAACATGGTTGTAAGTGGTGTGGGAAGAACACAGCATAACATGGTTGTAAGTGGTGTGGGAAGAACACAGTATAACATGGTTGTAAGTGGTGTGGGAAGAACACAGTATAATATGGTTGTATGTGGTGTGGGAAGAACACAGTATAACATGGTTGTAAGTGGTGTGGGTAGAACACAGTATAACATGGTTGTAAGTGGTGTGGGAAGAACACAGTATAACATGGTTGTAAGTGGTGTGCGAAGAACACAATATAACATGGTTGTACGTGGTGTGGAAAGAACACAGTATAACATGGTTGTAAGTGGTATGGGAAGAACACAGTATAACATGGTTGTAAGTGGTGTGGGAAGAACACAGTATAACATAGTTGTAAGTGTTGTGGGAAGAACACAGTATAACATGGTTGTATGTGGTGTGGGAAGAACACAGCAAACATGGTTGTAAGTGGTGTGGGTAGAACACAGTATAACATGGTTGTAAGTGGTGTGGAAAGAACACAGTATAACATGGTTGTAAGTGGTGTGGGAAGAACACAGCATAACATGGTTGTAAGTGGTGTGTTAAGAACACAGTATAACTTGGCTGTATGTGTTGTGGGAAGAACACAGTATAACATGGTTGTATGTGGTGTGGGAAGAACACAGTATAACATGGTTGTAAGTGGTGTGGGAAGAACACAGCATAACATGGCTGTAAGTGGTGTTGAAAGAACACAGTATAACATGGTTGTAAGTGGTGTGGGAAGAACACAGTATAACATGGTTGTATGTGGTGTGGGAAGAACACATAACATGGTTGTAAGTGGCGTGGGAAGAACACAGTATAACATGGTTGTAAGTGGTGTGGGAAGAACGCAGTATAACATGGTTGTATGTGGTGTGGGAAGAACACAGTATAACATGATTGTAAGTGGTGTGGGAAGAACACAGTATAACATGGTTGTAAGTGGTGTGGGAAGAACACTGTATAACATGGTTGTAAGTGGTGTGGGAATAACACAGTATAACATGGTTGTAAGTGTTGTGGAAAGAACACAGTATAACATGGTTGTAAGTGGTGAGGGAAGAACACAGTATAACATGGTTGTAAGTGGTGTGGTAAGAACACAGTATAACATGGTTGTAAGTGGTGTGGGAATAACACAGTATAACATGGTTGTAAGTGGTGAGGGAAGAACACAGTATAACATGGTTGTAAGTGGTGTGGGAAGAACACAGTATAACATTGTTGTAAGTTGTGAGCGAAGAACACAGTATAACATGGTTGTAAGTGATGTGGGAAGAACACAGTATAACATGGTTGTAAGGGGTGTGGGAAGAACACAGTATAACATGGTTGTAAGTGGTGAGGGCAGAACACAGTATAACATGGTTGTAAGTGGTGTTGGTAGAACACAGTATAACATGGTTGTAAGTGGTGTGGGAAGAACGCAGTATAACATGGTTGTATGTGGTGTGGGAAGAACACAGTATAACATGGTTGTAAGTGGTGTGAGAAGAACACAGTATAACATGGGTGTAAGTGGTGTGGGAAGAACACAGTATAACATGGTTGTAAGAGGTGTGGGAAGAACACTGTATAACATGGTTGTAAGTGGTGTGGGAAGAACACAGTATAACATGGTTGTAAGTGGTGTGGAAAGAACACAGTATAACATGGTTGTAAGTGGTGAGGAAAGAACACAGTATAACATGGTTGTAAGTGGTGTGGTAAGAACACAGTATAACATGGTTGTAAGTGGTGTGGGAATAATAGTATAACATGGTTGTAAGTGGTGAGGGAAGAACACAGTATAACATGGTTGTAAGTGGTGTGGGAAGAACACAGTATAACATGGTTGTAAGTGGTGAGGGTAGAACACAGTATAACATGGTTGTAAGTGGTGTGGGAAGAACCCAGTATAACATGGTTGTAAGTGGTGTGGGAAGAACACAGTATAACATGGTTGTAAGTGATGTGGGAAGAACACAGCATAACATGGCTGTAAGTGGTGTGGGAAGAACACAGTATAACATGGTTGTAAGTGGTGTGGGAAGAACACAGTATAACATGGTTGTAAGTGGTGTGGGAAGAACACAGTATAACATGGTTGTAAGTGTTGTGGGAAGAACACAGTATAACATGGTTGTAAGTGGTGTGGGAAGAACACAGTATAACATGGTTGTAAGTGGTGTGGGAAGAACACAGTATAACATGGTTGTAAGTGGTGTGGGCAGAACGCAGTATAACATGGTTGTAAGTGGTGTGGGAAGAACACAGTATAACATGGTTGTAAGTGGTGTGGGAAGAACACAGCATAACATGGCTGTAAATGGTATGGGAAGAACACAGTATAACATGGTTGTAAGTGGTGTGGGAAGAACACAATATAACAAGGTTGTAGGTGGTGTGCAAAGAGCACAGTATAACATGGTTGTAAGTGGTGTGGGAAGAACACAGTATAACATGGTTGTAAGTGGTGTGTGAAGAACACAGCATAACATGGTTGTAAGTGGTGTGGGAAGAACACAGTATAACATGGTTGTAAGTGGTGTGGGAAGAACACAGTATAACATGGTTGTAAGTGGTGTGTGAAGAACACAGTATAACATGGCTGTACGTGGTGTGGGAAGAACACAGTATAACATGGTTGTAAGTGGTGTGGGAAGAACACAGCATAACATGGTTGTAAGTGGTGTGGGAAGAACACAGTATAACATGGTTGTAAGTGGTGTGGGAAGAACACAGTATAATATGGTTGTATGTGGTGTGGGAAGAACACAGTATAACATGGTTGTAAGTGGTGTGGGTAGAACACAGTATAACATGGTTGTAAGTGGTGTGGGAAGAACACAGTATAACATGGTTGTAAGTGGTGTGTGAAGAACACAATATAACATGGTTGTACGTGGTGTGGAAAGAACACAGTATAACATGGTTGTAAGTGGTATGGGAAGAACACAGTATAACATGGTTGTAAGTGGTTTGGGAAGAACACAGTATAACATGGTTGTAAGTGTTGTGGGAAGAACACAGTATAACATGGTTGTATGTGGTGTGGGAAGAACACATCAAACATGGTTGTAAGTGGTGTGGGTAGAACACAGTATAACATGGTTGTAAGTGGTGTGGAAAGAACACAGTATAACATGGTTGTAAGTGGTGTGGGAAGAACACAGCATAACATGGTTGTAAGTGGTGTGTTAAGAACACAGTATAACTTGGCTGTATGTGTTGTGGGAAGAACACAGTATAACATGGTTGTATGTGGTGTGGGAAGAACACAGTATAACATGGTTGTAAGTGGTGTGGGAAGAACACAGCATAACATGGCTGTAAGTGGTGTTGAAAGAACACAGTATAACATGGTTGTAAGTGGTGTGGGAAGAACACAGTATAACATGGTTGTATGTGGTGTGGGAAGAACACATAACATGGTTGTAAGTGGCGTGGGAAGAACACAGTATAACATGGTTGTAAGTGGTGTGGGAAGAACGCAGTATAACATGGTTGTATGTGGTGTGGGAAGAACACAGTATAACATGATTGTAAGTGGTGTGGGAAGAACACAGTATAACATGGTTGTAAGTGGTGTGGGAAGAACACTGTATAACATGGTTGTAAGTGGTGTGGGAATAACACAGTATAGCATGGTTGTAAGTGTTGTGGAAAGAACACAGTATAACATGGTTGTAAGTGGTGAGGGAAGAACACAGTATAACATGGTTGTAAGTGGTGTGGTAAGAACACAGTATAACATGGTTGTAAGTGGTGTGGGAATAACACAGTATAACATGGTTGTAAGTGGTGAGGGAAGAACACAGTATAACATGGTTGTAAGTGGTGTGGGAAGAACACAGTATAACATGGTTGTAAGTGGTGTGGGAAGAACACAGCATAACATGGTTGTAAGTGGTGTGGGAAGAACACAGTATAACATGGTTGTAAGTGGTGTGGGAAGAACACAGTATAATATGGTTGTATGTGGTGTGGGAAGAACACAGTATAACATGGTTGTAAGTGGTGTGGGTAGAACACAGTATAACATGGTTGTAAGTGGTGTGGGAAGAACACAGTATAACATGGTTGTAAGTGGTGTGCGAAGAACACAATATAACATGGTTGTACGTGGTGTGGAAAGAACACAGTATAACATGGTTGTAAGTGGTATGGGAAGAACACAGTATAACATGGTTGTAAGTGGTGTGGGAAGAACACAGTATAACATAGTTGTAAGTGTTGTGGGAAGAACACAGTATAACATGGTTGTATGTGGTGTGGGAAGAACACAGCAAACATGGTTGTAAGTGGTGTGGGTAGAACACAGTATAACATGGTTGTAAGTGGTGTGGAAAGAACACAGTATAACATGGTTGTAAGTGGTGTGGGAAGAACACAGCATAACATGGTTGTAAGTGGTGTGTTAAGAACACAGTATAACTTGGCTGTATGTGTTGTGGGAAGAACACAGTATAACATGGTTGTATGTGGTGTGGGAAGAACACAGTATAACATGGTTGTAAGTGGTGTGGGAAGAACACAGCATAACATGGCTGTAAGTGGTGTTGAAAGAACACAGTATAACATGGTTGTAAGTGGTGTGGGAAGAACACAGTATAACATGGTTGTATGTGGTGTGGGAAGAACACATAACATGGTTGTAAGTGGCGTGGGAAGAACACAGTATAACATGGTTGTAAGTGGTGTGGGAAGAACGCAGTATAACATGGTTGTATGTGGTGTGGGAAGAACACAGTATAACATGATTGTAAGTGGTGTGGGAAGAACACAGTATAACATGGTTGTAAGTGGTGTGGGAAGAACACTGTATAACATGGTTGTAAGTGGTGTGGGAATAACACAGTATAACATGGTTGTAAGTGTTGTGGAAAGAACACAGTATAACATGGTTGTAAGTGGTGAGGGAAGAACACAGTATAACATGGTTGTAAGTGGTGTGGTAAGAACACAGTATAACATGGTTGTAAGTGGTGTGGGAATAACACAGTATAACATGGTTGTAAGTGGTGAGGGAAGAACACAGTATAACATGGTTGTAAGTGGTGTGGGAAGAACACAGTATAACATTGTTGTAAGTTGTGAGCGAAGAACACAGTATAACATGGTTGTAAGTGATGTGGGAAGAACACAGTATAACATGGTTGTAAGGGGTGTGGGAAGAACACAGTATAACATGGTTGTAAGTGGTGAGGGCAGAACACAGTATAACATGGTTGTAAGTGGTGTTGGTAGAACACAGTATAACATGGTTGTAAGTGGTGTGGGAAGAACGCAGTATAACATGGTTGTATGTGGTGTGGGAAGAACACAGTATAACATGGTTGTAAGTGGTGTGAGAAGAACACAGTATAACATGGGTGTAAGTGGTGTGGGAAGAACACAGTATAACATGGTTGTAAGAGGTGTGGGAAGAACACTGTATAACATGGTTGTAAGTGGTGTGGGAAGAACACAGTATAACATGGTTGTAAGTGGTGTGGAAAGAACACAGTATAACATGGTTGTAAGTGGTGAGGAAAGAACACAGTATAACATGGTTGTAAGTGGTGTGGTAAGAACACAGTATAACATGGTTGTAAGTGGTGTGGGAATAATAGTATAACATGGTTGTAAGTGGTGAGGGAAGAACACAGTATAACATGGTTGTAAGTGGTGTGGGAAGAACACAGTATAACATGGTTGTAAGTGGTGAGGGTAGAACACAGTATAACATGGTTGTAAGTGGTGTGGGAAGAACACTGTATAACATGGTTGTAAGTGGTGTGGGAATAACACAGTATAACATGGTTGTAAGTGTTGTGGAAAGAACACAGTATAACATGGTTGTAAGTGGTGAGGGAAGAACACAGTATAACATGGTTGTAAGTGGTGTGGTAAGAACACAGTATAACATGGTTGTAAGTGGTGTGGGAATAACACAGTATAACATGGTTGTAAGTGGTGAGGGAAGAACACAGTATAACATGGTTGTAAGTGGTGTGGGAAGAACACAGTATAACATGGTTGTAAGTGGTGTGGGAAGAACACAGCATAACATGGTTGTAAGTGGTGTGGGAAGAACACAGTATAACATGGTTGTAAGTGGTGTGGGAAGAACACAGTATAATATGGTTGTATGTGGTGTGGGAAGAACACAGTATAACATGGTTGTAAGTGGTGTGGGTAGAACACAGTATAACATGGTTGTAAGTGGTGTGGGAAGAACACAGTATAACATGGTTGTAAGTGGTGTGTGAAGAACACAATATAACATGGTTGTACGTGGTGTGGAAAGAACACAGTATAACATGGTTGTAAGTGGTATGGGAAGAACACAGTATAACATGGTTGTAAGTGGTGTGGGAAGAACACAGTATAACATGGTTGTAAGTGTTGTGGGAAGAACACAGTATAACATGGTTGTATGTGGTGTGGGAAGAACACAGCAAACATGGTTGTAAGTGGTGTGGGTAGAACACAGTATAACATGGTTGTAAGTGGTGTGGAAAGAACACAGTATAACATGGTTGTAAGTGGTGTGGGAAGAACACAGCATAACATGGTTGTAAGTGGTGTGTTAAGAACACAGTATAACTTGGCTGTATGTGTTGTGGGAAGAACACAGTATAACATGGTTGTATGTGGTGTGGGAAGAACACAGTATAACATGGTTGTAAGTGGTGTGGGAAGAACACAGCATAACATGGCTGTAAGTGGTGTTGAAAGAACACAGTATAACATGGTTGTAAGTGGTGTGGGAAGAACACAGTATAACATGGTTGTATGTGGTGTGGGAAGAACACATAACATGGTTGTAAGTGGCGTGGGAAGAACACAGTATAACATGGTTGTAAGTGGTGTGGGAAGAACGCAGTATAACATGGTTGTATGTGGTGTGGGAAGAACACAGTATAACATGATTGTAAGTGGTGTGGGAAGAACACAGTATAACATGGTTGTAAGTGGTGTGGGAAGAACACTGTATAACATGGTTGTAAGTGGTGTGGGAATAACACAGTATAACATGGTTGTAAGTGTTGTGGAAAGAACACAGTATAACATGGTTGTAAGTGGTGAGGGAAGAACACAGTATAACATGGTTGTAAGTGGTGTGGTAAGAACACAGTATAACATGGTTGTAAGTGGTGTGGGAATAACACAGTATAACATGGTTGTAAGTGGTGAGGGAAGAACACAGTATAACATGGTTGTAAGTGGTGTGGGAAGAACACAGTATAACATTGTTGTAAGTGGTGAGCGAAGAACACAGTATAACATGGTTGTAAGTGATGTGGGAAGAACACAGTATAACATGGTTGTAAGGGGTGTGGGAAGAACACAGTATAACATGGTTGTAAGTGGTGAGGGCAGAACACAGTATAACATGGTTGTAAGTGGTGTTGGTAGAACACAGTATAACATGGTTGTAAGTGGTGTGGGAAGAACGCAGTATAACATGGTTGTATGTGGTGTGGGAAGAACACAGTATAACATGGTTGTAAGTGGTGTGAGAAGAACACAGTATAACATGGGTGTAAGTGGTGTGGGAAGAACACAGTATAACATGGTTGTAAGAGGTGTGGGAAGAACACTGTATAACATGGTTGTAAGTGGTGTGGGAAGAACACAGTATAACATGGTTGTAAGTGGTGTGGAAAGAACACAGTATAACATGGTTGTAAGTGGTGAGGAAAGAACACAGTATAACATGGTTGTAAGTGGTGTGGTAAGAACACAGTATAACATGGTTGTAAGTGGTGTGGGAATAATAGTATAACATGGTTGTAAGTGGTGAGGGAAGAACACAGTATAACATGGTTGTAAGTGGTGTGGGAAGAACACAGTATAACATGGTTGTAAGTGGTGAGGGTAGAACACAGTATAACATGGTTGTAAGTGGTGTGGGAAGAACACAGTATAACATGGTTGTAACTGGTGAGGGAAGAACACAGTATAACATGGCTGTAAGTGGTGTGGGAAGAACACAGTATAACATGGTTGTAAGTGGTGTGGGAAGAACACAGTATAACTTGGTTGTAAGTGGTGTGGGAAGAACACAGTATAACATGGTTGTAAGTGATGTGGGAAGAACACAGTATAACATGGTTGTAAGTGGTGTGGGAAGAACATTACCTGGGAAGAGATGTCTGCATTCTCTGGCACCTGGCACTCGGCTGGGTGCCTATCTACAGTATTCTGGATAGAGACGTTTCCACTGAAGGAATCTAACCTGGACTTCATACTCATTTCTGCAACATTGCAACCTCCTGTTAATGTGTTGATTACAATACGAAAGGCCTAGAGCTATCATTCAACTCCTCATGTGGTTGTTTTTGCATCTTGCATCGCTCGTTCTCGATTATTGCACAAATGCATGCACACACACACACACACACGCGCACACACACACACACACACACACACACACACACACACACACACACACACACACACACACACACACACACACACACACACACACACACACACACACTCATATACAACAGGCCTAGTGTCGAATCGACATGTGCCTAGGACAAAATGGTAACTAACACACACACACAAAGAATTGGGAGGCACATGTCGAAACTGCAGTAGCCAAGATTAGGGTCCTAGAAGTTGAGATAAATAGGCTGAAGCAAGTTACAGGGGCAGTGACCAGAGACGACACAGCATATGAAGCTGCGAGGTCGAACAGGAAGGAAGGAATTATGAATTATGCTAAGGTCATATCAGCCTGCCAAGGAGGGCCAAGGAGTGAAAGGGAAGAACAGCTGGGTGCAGATGGATAGGGTGATAGGTCGAATGCTGAGGCACAACCATGCTATCAAGAGCCACTGAAAAAATCAAGGGAAAAACTGACCACGTACAGGCAGGATCCAGAGTCACAGAGGGTGAGGCAATGGGAAGAGGAAAGGGCAAAATCAGTGTTTATCCATGGGCTTCAGGAGAGAGAGGAAAGGACACACACTGAAAGGCAGCAGGAAGAAAGAAAGGAGATTGAGAAAATCATCACGGAAATAGGTGAAGAGATGGACGAGATTGTAAATTTTCAGAGAATAGGGGGGTACTCGAACGGGATAAACCGACCAATCAAGTTGATTCTCAGGACGGAAACAGTGTGGAACAGGATCCTCCAAGAGAAACCACGATTGAAATACTCAGAAGAGTACAAGAGGGTGTTCCTAGACAGAGACAGAACACAATCAGAACAACAACAGCTGAGGGAGAGGACAAAAAAGCGAAAGGAGCTAGGAAAAGAGACAAGGATGGAACCAGCAGAGGTCAGTCAGAGCAGAACAGAACAGCAAGGGCAAGCGCACACACATCTATTCTCAGAACCATACAACCTATCACACCATCCCAACACACACTACAATCCATACCCACAGCCTCCACCCAACACCGAGCTATAGAATCCCACAGTATGCTACCAGGTCTCCCACCCTCAGAGGCCCCCCAAACCACAGTGTTGGAAAGGAAACTGAAGGTATGGTACACAAACGCTGATGGAATAACAAATAAGTGGGAGGAGTGGCATGGAAGAGTCAAAGAGGCATCACCAGACATCATACCTCTCACAGAAACCAAGCTTAAAGGTATGATAACAGATGCCATCTTTCCAACGGGATACCAAATCCTGAGGAAAGACAGAGGGAACAGGGGGGGTGGAGGAGTGGCATTGCTGATCAAAAATCGCTGGAGTTTTGATGAGCTGGAGAGAGGAGACAGCGGAGAAGAAAGTGATTACATAGCGGGAACGCTTCACTCTGGAGGTCCCAAGGTGGTAATAGCAATGATGTATAACCCACCACAGAACAGCAGGAGGCCAAGGCAAGAGTACGACGAGAGCAATAGAGCGATGGTTGACACACTGGCTACAGTGGCCAGAAGAGCTCATGCATGCAGGGCAAAGCTCCTGATCATGGGTGACTTTAACCACAAGGAGATCGATTGGGAGAACTTGGACCCGCATGGGGGCCAAGATACATGGAGGGCTAAGATGATGGAGGTGGTACTGGAAAACTTCATGTACCAACACGTAAGGGACACTACAAGAGAGAGAGGAGAGGATGAACCAGCAAGGCTGGACTTAGTATTCACCTTGAGTAGTGCAGATATCAAGGACATCACATATGAAAAACCCCTTGGGGCCAGTGACCATGTGGTTTTGAGCTTCGAATACACAGTAGAGCTACAAGTGGAGGGAGAAGCAGGAAGGCCAGGACGAATGAAGCCAAACTACAAGAAAGGGGACTACACAGGAATGAGGAACTTCCTGAACGAGGTTCAGTGGGACAGAGAACTGGCAGGGAAGCCAGTTAATGAGATGATGGAATATGTAGCAACAAAATGCAAGGAGGCTGAGGAGAGGTTTGTACCCAAGGGTAACAGGAATAATGATAAAGCTAGGATGAGCCCATGGTTTACCCAAAGGTGCAGGGAGGCAAAAACCAAGTGTGCTAGGGAATGGAAGAAATATAGAAGGCAAAGGACCCAGGAGAATAAGGAGAGCAGTCGTAGAGCCAGAAACGAATATGCACAGATAAGAAGGGAGGCCCAAAGACAATATGAAAATGACATAGCAGCGAAAGCCAAATCTGACCCGAAACTGTTGTACAGCCACATCAGGAGGAAAACAACAGTCAAGGACCAGGTAATCAGGCTAAGGAAGGAAGGAGGAGAGACAAGAAATGACCGTGAAGTATGTGAGGAACTCAACAAGAGATTCAAAGAAGTGTTCACAGAGGAGACAGAAGGGGCTCCAGAAAGACGGAGAGGTGGGGCACACCCCCATGTGCTGGACACAGTACACACAACCGAGGAAGAAGTGAAGAGGCTTCTGAGTGAGCTAGATACCTCAAAGGCAATGGGGCCAGATAACATCTCCCCATGGTTATTGAGAGAGGGTGCAGAGGCGCTATGTGTCCCCCTAACAACAATATTCAATACATCTATCGAAACAGGGAGATTGCCTGAGGCATGGAAGACAACAAATGTAGTCCCAATCTTTAAAAAAGGAGACAGACATGAAGCATTAAACTACAGACCAGTGTCACTGACATGTATAGTATGCAAAATCATGGAGAAGATTATCAGGAGAAGAGTGGTGGAACACCTAGAAAGGAATGATTTCATCAACAGCAGCCAACATGGTTTCAGGGACGGGAAATCCTGTGTCACAAGCCTACTGGAGTTCTATGACATGGTGACAGCAGTAAGACAAGAGAGAGAGGGGTGGGTGGATTGCATATTCTTGGACTGCAAGAAGGCATTTGACACAGTTCCACACAAGAGATTGGTGCAAAAACTGGAGGACCAAGCAGGGATAACAGGGAAGGCACTACAATGGATCAGGGAATACTTGTCAGGAAGACAGCAGCGAGTCATGGTACGTGGCGAGGTGTCAGAGTGGGCACCTGTGACCAGCGGGGTCCCACAGGGGTCAGTCCTAGGACCAGTGCTGTTTCTGGTATTTGTGAACGACATGACGGAAGGAATAGACTCTGAGGTGTCCCTGTTTGCAGATGACGTGAAGTTGATGAGAAGAATTCACTCGATCGAAGACCAGGCAGAACTACAAAGGCATCTGGAAAGGCTGCAGACCTGGTCCAGCAATTGGCTCCTGGAGTTCAATCCCACCAAGTGCAAAGTCATGAAGATTGGGGAAGGGCAAAGAAGACCGCAGACGGAGTACAGTCTAGGGGGGCCAGAGACTGCAAACCTCACTTAAGGAAAAAGATCTTGGGGTGAGTATAACACCAGGCACATCTCCTGAAGCGCACATCAACCAAATAACTGCTGCAGCATATGGGCGCCTAGCAAACCTCAGGACAGCATTCCGACATCTTAATAAGGAATCGTTCAGGACCCTGTACACCGTGTACGTTAGGCCCATATTGGAGTATGCGGCACCAGTTTGGAACCCACACCTAGCCAAGCATGTAAAGAAACTAGAGAAAGTGCAAAGGTTTGCCACAAGGCTAGTCTCAGAGCTAAGAGGTATGTCCTACGAGGAGAGGTTAAGGGAAATCAACCTGACGACACTGGAGGACAGGAGAGATAGGGGGACATGATAACGACTTACAAAATACTGAGAGGAATTGACAAGGTGGACAAAGACAGGATGTTCCAGAGACTGGACACAGCAACAAGGGGACACAGTTGGAAGCTGAAGACACAGATGAATCACAGGGATGTTAGGAAGTATTTCTTTAGCCACAGAGTAGTCAGGAAGTGGAATAGTTTGGGAAGAGATGTAGTGGAGGCAGGATCCATACATAGCTTTAAGCAGAGGTACGATAAAGCTCATGGTTCAGGGAGAGTGACCTAGTGGCGACCAGTGAAGAGGCGGGGCCAGGAGCTTGGACTCGACCCCTGCAACCTCAACTAGGTGAGTAACTAGGTGAGTACACACACACACACACACACACACCTGCAGGCTCACTGATACCATCAACTTCAGGCTGCCTTTCATTTTGTGCTCCCTCATTCACTACAGCTTCACCATTCACCGCGGTTTTCATTTTCACCCTATTTCCTCCCCTCGTTTTCAATCCCTCTTTCGTCTCCCCTCTCTTTGTTCCTTCTCCCGTTCTCTCTCTCTTTCTCTCTCTCTCCCTCCTTCCCTCTCCGTTCGCTCACTTGTACTTCCAGTCTTCCCCTCCCCTTCCCTCATCTACCTCCATTCCCTACTTCTTAACATCTTTGCTTCTGTTTCAAATTGTTCCACTCCATTCTCCACCTCCTACTTCTCACAATTCTCCTTTTTTTTCCATTTCTCCACTTTCAGTTTTCCATTGCTCCCTCTCTCTTTTATAAGCACTTTCTTTGCTTCTCGCACACTTGTACTTTCTTTTTCGTCTCCCACAACACTTTCTCTGATAAAAGTGAATTTGAATCCCATAAAAGAAGTGTTTACTCTTCTCCCTCTTAAGTGTGTGTGTGTTTGTGTGTGGTTTGTGTGTGTGTGTTTGTGTGTGGTTTGTGTGTGTGTGATTTGTGTTGTGTTTGTGTTGTTTGTGTAGTGTGTGTGTGTGTGTATGTCTGTATGTGTCAGTGTGTGTGTGTTTCGTGAGAGACGTATTCTGAACGACGTGGGAAACGCGTATTGAAACTCTTTTTTTTTTTTACTACATTTCGCTCTTTGTATAGCTTCGTCGTTTAAGGCTTGGTAGAGCTTTAGGTAAAGCTTGTCGTTATCACACTGAAAGCTTACTCCACACACACACACACACACACACACACACACACACACACACACACACACACACACACACACACACACACACACGTACGTACGTACGTACGTTTCGCTCCATCACATTGCCAGTATTCTGGAAAAATTGGTTGGCTGACCACAGAAGTCAGGGATGTTGTGATGGAGTTGGGAATGAATTCTTGTACAGACCGGAATGGGTCTGCCAGTCAGAATTTAATTGTATATCTTTATCAGAATTTCCCCTCGCTCCCTCTCCCCTTCCTCTCTACCTACCCGTATTTTCCCCCTTCTCTCCCCTTTGCTCTTTCTTTTCCTTACCTAGTATAGCGTCCACGTCTTGAGTTTTGATAGTTACTTAGGTTATAGTGGAATGATTGACGATATCCTCATTGTCCTGCTAAAGTCTCCCAGCTCAGACTGACACTACTGAAGTCTCCCAGCTCAGGCTGACACTACTGAAGTTTCCCAGCTCAGACTGACACTACTGAAGTCTCCCAGCTTAGGCTGGCACTACTGAAGTCTCCCAGCTTAGGCTGACACTACTGAAGTATCCCAGCTCAAGCTGGCACTACTGAAGTCTCCCAGCTTAGGCTGACACTACTGAAGTATCCCAGCTCAAGCTGACACTACTAAAGTTTCCCAGATCAGGCTGACACTACTGAAGTCTCCCAGCTTAGGCTGACACTACTGAAGTATCCCAGCTCAAGCTGGCACTACTGAAGTCTCCCAGCTTAGGCTGACACTACTGAAGTATCCCAGCTCAAGCTGGCACTACTGAAGTCTCCCAGCTTAGGCTGACACTACTGAAGTATCCCAGCTCAAGCTGGCACTACTGAAGTCTCCCAGCTCAGGCTGACACTACTGAAGTCTCCCAGCTTAGGCTGACACTACTGAAGTATCCCAGCTCAAGCTGGCACTACTGAAGTCTCCCAGCTCAGACTGGCACTACTGAAGTCTCCCAGCTTAGGCTGACACTACTGAAGTCTCCCAGCTCAGGCTGGCACTACTGAAGTCTCCCAGCTCAGGCTGACACTACTGAAGTCTCCCAGCTCAAGCTGGCACTACTGAAGTCTCCCAGCTCAGGCTGACACTACTGAAGTCTCCCAGCTCAGGCTGACACTACTGAAGTCTCCCAGCTTAGGCTGACACTACTGAAGTATCCCAGCTCAGGCTGACACTACTGAAGTCCCCCAGCTCAGGCTGACACTACTGAAGTCTCCCAGCTCAGGCTGACACTACTGAAGTCCCCCAGATCAGGCTGACACTACTGAAGTACCCCAGCTCAGGCTGACACTACTGAAGTCTCCCAGCTCAGGCTGACACTACTGAAGTCCCCCAGATCAGGCTGACACTACTGAAGTCCCCCAGATCAGGCTGACACTACTGAAGTATCCCAGCTCAGGCTGACACTACTGAAGTCCCCCAGCTCAGACTGACACTACTGAAGTATCCCAGCTCAGGCTGACACTACTGAAGTCTCCCAGCTCAGGCTGACACTACTGAAGTATCCCAGATCAGGCTGACACTACTGAAGTCTCCCAGCTCAGGCTGACACTACTGAAGTCTCCCAGCTCAGACTGACACTACTGAAGTCTCCCAGCTCAGGCTGACACTACTGAAGTCTCCCAGCTCAGACTGACACTAGTGAAGTCTCCCAGCTCAGGCTGACACTACTGAAGTCCCCCAGCTCAGGCTGACACTACTGAAGTCTCCCAGCTCAGGCTGACACTACTGAAGTCTCCCAGCTCAGGCTGGCACTACTGAAGTATCCCAGCTCAGGCTGACACTACTGAAGTCCCCCAGCTCAGGCTGACACTACTGAAGTCCCCCAGCTCAGGCTGACACTACTGAAGTCTCCCAGCTCAGGCTGACACTACTGAAGTCTCCCAGCTCAGGCTGGCACTACTGAAGTATCCCAGCTCAGGCTGACACTACTGAAGTCCCCCAGCTCAGGCTGACACTACTGAAGTCTCCCAGCTCAGACTGACACTACTGAAGTATCCCAGCTCAGACTGACACTACTGAAGTCTCCCAGCTCAGACTGACACTACTGAAGTCTCCCAGCTCAGACTGACACTACTGAAGTCTCCCAGCTCAGGCTGACACTACTGAAGTCTCCCAGCTCAGGCTGACACTACTGAAGTCTCCCAGCTCAGGCTGACACTACTGAAGTATCCCAGCTCAGACTGACACTACTGAAGTATCCCAGCTCAGACTGACACTACTGAAGTCTCCCAGCTCAGACTGACACTACTGAAGTCTCCCAGCTCAGACTGACACTACTGAAGTCTCCCAGCTCAGGCTGACACTACTGAAGTCTCCCAGCTCAGGCTGACACTACTGAAGTATCCCAGCTCAGACTGACACTACTGAAGTCTCCCAGCTCAGACTGACACTACTGAAGTATCCCAGCTCAGACTGACACTACTGAAGTCTCCCAGCTCAGGCTGACACTACTGAAGTATCCCAGCTCAGACTGACACTACTGAAGTCTCCCAGCTCAGACTGACACTACTGAAGTCTCCCAGCTCAGACTGACACTACTGAAGTCTCCCAGCTCAGACTGACACTACTGAAGTATCCCAGCTCAGACTGACACTACTGAAGTATCCCAGCTGAGACTGACACTAATGAAGTCTCCCAGCTCAGGCTGACACTACTGAAGTCTCCCAGCTCAGACTGACACTACTGAAGTCTCCCAGCTCAGACTGACACTACTGAAGTCTCCCAGCTCAGACTGACACTACTGAAGTCTCCCAGCTCAGACTGACACTACTGAAGTATCCCAGCTCAGGCTGACACTACTGAAGTCCCCCAGCTCAGGCTGGCACTACTGAAGTATCCCAGCTCAGGCTGACACTACTGAAGTATCCCAGCTCAGACTGACACTACTGAAGTATCCCAGCTCAGACTGACACTACTGAAGTCTCCCAGCTCAGGCTGGCACTACTGAAGTCCCCCAGCTCAGGCTGGCACTACTGAAGTATCCCAGATCAGGCTGACACTACTGAAGTCTCCCAGCTCAGGCTGGCACTACTGAAGTCCCCCAGCTCAGACTGACACTACTGAAGTCCCCCAGCTCAGGCTGGCACTACTGAAGTATCCCAGCTCAGGCTGACACTACTGAAGTATCCCAGCTCAGACTGACACTACTGAAGTATCCCAGCTCAGGCTGACACTACTGAAGTCTCCCAGCTCAGGCTGGCACTACTGAAGTATCCCAGCTCAGACTGACACTACTGAAGTCCCCCAGCTCAGACTGACACTACTGAAGTCCCCCAGCTCAGGCTGGCACTACTGAAGTATCCCAGCTCAGGCTGACACTACTGAAGTATCCCAGCTCAGACTGACACTACTGAAGTCCCCCAGCTCAGACTGACACTACTGAAGTCCCCCAGCTCAGGCTGGCACTACTGAAGTCCCCCAGATCAGGCTGGCACTACTGAAGTCCCCCAGCTCAGGCTGGCACTACTGAAGTATCCCAGCTCAGGCTGGCACTACTGAAGTCCCCCAGATCAGGCTGACACTACTGAAGTCCCCCAGCTCAGACTGACACTACTGAAGTCCCCCAGCTCAGGCTGGCACTACTGAAGTCCCCCAGATCAGGCTGTCACTACTGAAGTCCCCCAGCTCAGGCTGGCACTACTGAAGTCCCCCAGCTCAGGCTGACACTACTGAAGTCCCCCAGCTCAGACTGACACTACTGAAGTCTCCCAGCTCAGGCTGGCACTACTGAAGTATCCCAGCTCAGGCTGGCACTACTGAAGTCCCCCAGCTCAGGCTGGCACTACTGAAGTATCCCAGATCAGGCTGACACTACTGAAGTCTCCCAGCTCAGGCTGGCACTACTGAAGTCCCCCAGCTCAGGCTGGCACTACTGAAGTATCCCAGATCAGGCTGACACTACTGAAGTCTCCCAGCTCAGGCTGGCACTACTGAAGTCCCCCAGCTCAGGCTGACACTACTGAAGTCTCCCAGCTCAGACTGACACTACTGAAGTATCCCAGATCAGGCTGACACTACTGAAGTCTCCCAGCTCAGGCTGGCACTACTGAAGTCCCCCAGCTCAGGCTGGCACTACTGAAGTATCCCAGATCAGGCTGACACTACTGAAGTCTCCCAGCTCAGGCTGGCACTACTGAAGTCCCCCAGCTCAGGCTGACACTACTGAAGTCTCCCAGCTCAGGCTGGCACTACTGAAGTATCCCAGCTCAGGCTGACACTACTGAAGTCCCCCAGCTCAGGCTGACACTACTGAAGTCTCCCAGCTCAGGCTGACACTACTGAAGTCTCCAGCTCAGGCTGACACTACTGAAGTCTCCCAGCTCAGGCTGGCACTACTGAAGTCCCCCAGCTCAGGCTGACACTACTGAAGTCCCCCAGCTCAGGCTGACACTACTGAAGTATCCCAGCTCAGGCTGGCACTACTGAAGTCTCCCAGCTCAGGCTGACACTACTGAAGTCTCCCAGCTCAGGCTGGCACTACTGAAGTATCCCAGCTCAGGCTGACACTACTGAAGTATCCCAGCTCAGGCTGGCACTACTGAAGTCTCCCAGCTCAGGCTGGCACTACTGAAGTCCCCCAGCTCAGGCTGACACTACTGAAGTCTCCCAGCTCAGGCTGGCACTACTGAAGTCTCCCAGCTCAGGCTGGCACTACTGAAGTCCCCCAGCTCAGGCTGACACTACTGAAGTCTCCCAGCTCAGGCTGGCACTACTGAAGTATCCCAGCTCAGGCTGGCACTACTGAAGTCTCCCAGCTCAGACTGACACTACTGAAGTCCCCCAGCTCAGGCTGACACTACTGAAGTATCCCTGCTCAGGCTGGCACTACTGAAGTCTCCCAGCTCAGGCTGACACTACTGAAGTCCCCCAGCTCAGGCTGACACTACTGAAGTATCCCAGCTCAGGCTGACACTACTGAAGTCCCCCAGCTCAGGCTGACACTACTGAAGTATCCCAGCTCAGGCTGACACTACTGAAGTCCCCCAGATCAGGCTGACACTACTGAAGTTTCCCAGCTCAGGCTGGCACTACTGAAGTCCCCCAGCTCAGGCTGACACTACTGAAGTACCCCAGATCAGGCTGACACTACTGAAGTCCCCCAGCTCAGGCTGACACTACTGAAGTACCCCAGATCAGGCTGACACTACTGAAGTACCCCAGATCAGGCTGACACTACTAAAGTCTCCCAGCTCAGACTGGCACTACTGAAGTCTCCCAGCTCAGGCTGGCACTACTGAAGTCTCCGAGTTTAAGCTGACATATTTCATGACCTCTTGCAAGTGACATATCCTGTGTACTACCTCAAGCAAGTCACCCCATCCTGTGTGATGGAATATGACAGTGAGACACCATCCTGTGTGATGGAATATGACAGTGAAACACCATCCTGTGTGATGGAATACGACAGTAAAACACCATCCTGTGTGATGGAATATGACAGTGAGACACCATCCTGTGTGATGGAATATGACAGTGAAACACCATCCTGTGCGATGGAATATGACAGTGAAACACCATCCTGTGTGATGGAATATGACAGTGAAACACCATCCTGTGTGATGGAATATGACAGTGAGACACCATGCTGTGTGATGGAATATGACAGTGAGACACCATGCTGTGTGATGGAATATGACAGTGAGACACCATCCTGTGTGATGGAATATGACAGTGAGACACCATCCTGTGTGGTGGAATATGACAGTGAGACACCATCCTGTGTGATGGAATATGACAGTGAGACACCATCCTGTGTGATGGAATATGACAGTGAGACACCATCCTGTGTGATGGAATATGACAGTGAAACACCATCCTGTGTGATGGAATATGACAGTGAGACACCATCCTGTGTGATGGAATATGACAGTGAGACACCATCCTGTGTGATGGAATATGACAGTGAGACACCATCCTGTGTGATGGAATATGACAGTGAGACACCATCCTTTGTGATGGAATATGACAGTGAGACACCATCCTGTGTGATGGAATATGACAGTGAGACACCATCCTGTGTGATGGAATATGACAGTGAGACACCATCCTGTGTGATGGAATATGACAGTGAGACACCATCCTGTGTGATGGAATATGACAGTGAGACACCATCCTGTGTGATGGAATATGACAGTGAGACACCATCCTTTGTGATGGAATATGACAGTGAGACACCATCCTGTGTGATGGAATATGACAGTGAGACACCATCCTGTGTGATGGAATATGACAGTGAGACACCATCCTGTGTGATGGAATATGACAGTGAAACACCATCCTGTGTGATGGAATACGACAGTGAAACACCATCCTGTGTGATGGAATATGACAGTGAAACACCATCCTGTGTGATGGAATATGACAGTGAAACACCATCCTGTGTGATGGAATATGACAGTGAAACACTATCCTGTGTGATGGAATATGACAGTGAAACACCATCCTGTGTGATGGAATATGACAGTGAAACACCATCCTATGTGATGGAATATGACAGTGAAACACCATCCTGTGTGATGGAATATGACCGTGAAACACCATCCTGTGTGATGGAATACGACAGTGAAACACCATCCTGTGTGATGGAATATGACAGTGAAACACCATCCTGTGTGATGGAATATGACAGTGAAACACCATCCTGTGTGATGGAATATGACAGTGAAACACCATCCTGTGTGATGGAATATGACAGTGAAACACCATCCTGTGTGATGGAATATGACAGTGAAACACCATCATATGTGATGGAATATGACAGTGAAACACCATCCTGTGTGATGGAATATGACAGTGAAACACCATCCTGTGTGATGGAATACGACAGTGAAACACCATCCTATGTGATGGAATATGACAGTGAAACACCATCCTGTGTGATGGAATATGACAGTGAAACACCATCCTGTGTGATGGAATACGACAGTGAAACACCATCCTGTGTGATGGAATACGACAGTGAAACACCATCCTGTGTGATGGAATATGACAGTGAAACACCATCCTGTGTGATGGAATATGACAGTGAAACACCATCCTGTGTGATGGAATATGACAGTGAAACACCATCCTGTGTGATGGAATATGACAGTGAAACACCATCCTGTGTGATGGAATATGACAGTGAAACACCATCCTGTGTGATGGAATACGACAGTGAAACACCATCCTGTGTGATGGAATATGACAGTGAAACACCATCCTGTGTGATGGAATATGACAGTGAAACACCATCCTGTGTGATGGAATATGACAGTGAAACACCATCCTGTGTGATGGAATATGACAGTGAAACACCATCCTGTGTGATGGAATATGACAGTGAAACACCATCCTGTGTGATGGAATATGACGGTGAAACACCATCCTGTGTGATGGAATATGACAGTGAAACACCATCCTGTGTGATGGAATACGACAGTGAAACACCATCCTGTGTGATGGAATATGACAGTGAAACACCATCCTGTGTGATGGAATATGACAGTAAAACACCATCCTGTGTGATGGAATATGACAGTGAAACACCATCCTGTGTGATGGAATATGACAGTGAAACACCATCCTGTGTGATGGAATATGACAGTAAAACACTGCTAGCTTTAGTTCCCACGTTTTGTTACAGCACACTACTGTTGTTCCCACAGTCCTAGAGTAATAAGTCACAGAAGCCAGAGTACCAACTCCCACCCACCACATTGCCAATATCAACATACCTCACAGTACAGCATAAACATGATCTCACAGTACCAATATACCTCACAGTACCAACATCATGACGTCACAGTACCAACATACCTCACAGTACCAACATACCTCACAGTACCAACATACCTCACAGTACCAACATACCTCACAGTACCAACATACCTCACAGTACCAACATACCTCACAGTACCAATATACCTCACAGTACCAACATACCTCACAGTACCAACATGCCCCTCAGGGTAACATGCTCCTCACAAGCCTCACAGTACCAACATGCCCCTCAGGGTAACATGCTCCTCACAACATACTCGACTAATTTAATCAGAGACGTATTAATTTTTCCCTCCACCACGGTTTTTATGACGTTGCTTCAGCGCCCCGAATATTAATCTCGGGGAAATTTTTTACTTTTATTTACGAGTCTCCCGTCTGCCTTTATTATCCGAATTTCTCCAGCAGTAAAGTCGAGAGTCGGGCCTGAAACAATTTTTTTTTACTGGGGGTGTTGGTGGTGTTTTCTCTCTCTCTCTCTTTCTCTCTCTCTCTCTCTGTCTCTCTCTGTCCATCTCTCTCTCTCATTATAGTATTATCAAGCTCTGGGGAGCCACAGTGCTGCCCTCTGCCTCTATATAATTTTTTTTCTATTGTTGACCCTCATTCATTTCTTCTTCACCCTTTATTTATCTTCCTCCTTCCTTCTCCTCCTCCATTCTTCTTCCATGTCCTCCTCCTCCATTCTTCTTCCTTCTCCTCCTCCTCCATTCTTCTTCCTTCTCCTCCTCCTCCATTCTTCTTCCTTCTCTTCCTCCTCCTCCATTCTTCTCCTTCCTTTGCACTCTCTTCCTTTCTTCTCTACACTGTCCCATTTTGCTTCATCTTCCCTCCTCTTTCTTCAGACTTCCTCCTACTTTCTTTATACTTCCCTCATTCCTCATCCACCCTCTCCTTCCTCTTCTTTTTCTCCCCTTTCCTGCTCTTTTTCCTTCGTTCTACATTCTTTTTCATCTCAGACCTTATTCTCGTCTCCATCTCACTCCCATTTTTATTTAAATAAATGCAGGTTGCGTGTGTGTGTGTGTGTGTGTGTGTGTGTGTGTGTGTGTGTGTGTGTGTGTGTGTGTGTGTGTGTTGGTTCTCTGATATATATATATATATATATATATGTGTGTGTGTGTGTGTGTGTGTGTGTGTGTATGTTTATGTGTGTGTGTGTATCGTGCCGAATAGGTAAAACTTGCGATTTTGGGTTAAATAGCAACGGTCTTCTTGCCGAATAAGGCAAGTGAAAATTTGTGCATGCACTAATTTTGCAAAAATCATTGTGAGCCTAACGATATAAATATATTACATTTATTTATTAAATTATTTAAACTTATCTAAAATATATTTAGTTAGATTAGGCTAAATTAAATTGCTCTTATTATAACAAGGTTAGGTAAGTTTTCTAATTTTTTTTTGGTACAAAATTATTAATTTTTACATTAACATAAATTAAAAAATAATATCTTTAAAAGTATAAGAGAAAATTTTAGAAAGGACTTAATTTTAGACGAGTTCTTGCTAATTGACCGGTTTTACCTGTTCGGCACGACATTATATATATATATATATATATATATATATATATATATATATATATATATATATATATATATATATATATATATATATATATATATATGTAACAGCAAATTACATATTACTATATAAAAATCCAAAATAAATTGAATTTGAGAGATATGAAATGAGTGAAGAAGAGTAATAATGAAGACAAAAGTATAGAAAATGAAGAAAATAGAAGAAAATAGAAGAAAAATTAATCATGTTAAGAATGAAAAAGAAAGAAATGATGTTTTGGTGATTTTTTTTTTTTGTGCAAATACTGCCATGCTGTGTGACCCTTGTGGGTTTAACGCTTTTATTACTACGATTATAATTATGATAATTAGAACGTGGTAAATTTACGAGTGAGTGAAGGCTGGATAGTTAATGGGGGGCGCGGGACCTTGTCTAATATCTGTCGAAATTTAAAACACCTGACATGATGTAGTGGATAGAGAGCAACTGAACAGCCCTGCCCTGGTGAGAGAGAGAGAGAGAGAGAGACCGCTGCCCTGGTCCCAGACCGGGCCTCGCTCTTGATAGCCTGATCACTCATGCTGTTGTCGCTAGCCTCACGCGGTCCAGCCTTCGCACTACACCTCCCTTCGTTAGGCTATAACTTCAGGAACTTACTAAGTTCCCTTATGGCTTGAACAGTAGCCAACTTTAGTGGAACTTTCCGGACTTGTAAATGAGCTGAGGTCGTTGGACAGCTCTTAGCTTGTAAATGAGCTGCAGTTTAAGAACAGACAGCTTGTAAATGAACTGGGAAAGAATAACAGGTTTTAGCTTGTAAAATATACGCTAAAGCTCTTAGCGTTAGTTCTGAAAATACGTTAAGTGAAAGAGATAGAGTAAGAGGGATGGAGGAAGAGGGATGGAGGAAGAGGGATGGAGGAAGGGAAATGAAGGAAGAGGGGTGAATATAGAGGAAAGGAGGGAGAAGAGGAGAGGAATTAAGAACAGGTAATCAGAAAGTGAGAAGGGTACAAAGAGGGAGCTCACGGAAAGAAGAGAAAAAGAAACTGATGAAGAAAGTTGAGAGAGAGAAGTATTTGGTGTAGATTATTTGAAGGTGTTATGATTTAATGTGTTGTGTGAGGGGGAAGAGAGTTTTGACATCTCCTCTGCTTCTTGTATATGTAAGAACAGTAAGTGTAGCAACAGTAGTGACAGCAGCAGCACCAACACCCTCGCCACCACCACTGACTCCCTAGCTGGTTGTGCTGATGGTGCTGCTGCTGGTACTGGTGCTGCTGCTGATGGTGGTGCTGCTGCTGGTGGTGGTGCTGCTGGTACTGGTGCTGCTGCTGATGGTGGTGGTGCTGCTGCTGGTGCTGCTGCTGTTGCTGCTGCTGGTGGTGGTGCTGCTGGTGGTGGTGGTGCTGGTGGTACTGCTGCTGTTGCTGCTGCTGGTGGTGGTGGTGCTGCTGCTGCTGGTGCTGGTGGTACTGCTGCTGATGTTGCTGCTGCTGGTGGTGGTGCTGCTGCTGGTGGTGGTGGTGGTACTGCTGCTTTTGCTGCTGCTGGTGGTGGTGCTGCTGCTGCTGGTGGTGCTGCTGTTGCTGCTGCTGATGGTGGTGCTGCTGGTGGTGGTGGTGCTGGTGGTACTGCTGCTGATGGTGCTGCTGCTGGTGGTGGTGGTGCTGGTGGTACTGCTGCTGTTGCTGCTGCTGATGGTGGTGCTGCTGGTGGTGGTGGTGGTACTGCTGCTGATGTTGCTGCTGCTGCTGGTGGTGGTGCTGGTGGTACTGCTGCTGTTGCTGCTGCTGATGGTGGTGCTGCTGGTGGTGCTGGTGGTACTGCTGCTGATGTTGCTGCTGCTGGTGGTGGTGCTGCTGCTGGTGGTGGTGGTGGTACTGGTGGTACTGCTGCTGTTGCTGCTGCTGATGGTGGTGCTGTTGTTGCTGGTGGTGGTACTGGTGGTGATGCTGCTGTTGCTGCTGCTGATGGTGGTGCTGTTGCTGCTGGTGGTGGTACTGGTGGTACTGCTGCTGTTGCTGCTGCTGATGGTGATGCTGCTGGTGGTGGTGCTGGTGGTACTGCTGCTGTTGCTGCTGCTGATGGTGCTGTTGTTGCTGGTGGTGGTACTGGTGGTGATGCTGCTGTTGCTGCTGCTGATGGTGGTGCTGTTGCTGCTGGTGGTGGTACTGGTGGTGCTGCTGCTGTTGCTGCTGCTGATGGTGATGCTGCTGGTGGTGGTGCTGGTGGTACTGCTGCTGTTGCTGCTGCTGATGGTGCTGTTGTTGCTGGTGGTGGTGGTGCTGGTGGTGGTGGTACTGGTGGTGATGCTGCTGTTGCTGCTGCTGATGGTGGTGCTGTTGCTGTTGGTGGTGGTACTGGTGGTACTGCTGCTGTTGCTGCTGCTGATGGTGATGCTGCTGGTGGTGGTGGTGCTGGTGGTACTGCTGCTGTTGCTGCTGCTGATGGTGGTGGTGTTGCTGCTGCTGGTGGTGCTGGTGCTGCTGCTGGTGGTGGTACTGGTGGTGATGCTGCTGTTGCTGCTGCTGATGGTGGTGGTGTTGCTGCTGCTGGTGGTGCTGGTGCTGCTGCTGGTGGTGGTACTGCTGCTGATGGTGGTGGTGCTGCTGCTGCTGGTGGTGCTGGTGGTGATGCTGCTGTCGCCGCCGCTGCCTCAGGCTTGGCTTTGTTGGTACAAAATGTTAGTGGAAAGTTTAATGCAGGAATGTCATTTAAAACTTGTACACACACACACACACACACACACACACACACACACACACACACACACACACACACACACACACACACACACGTGAAGCAGTATCGCTAAATAGTGCTCCCAGGATTTAGCGTTCTAGTGGCTGTCCTAAGATATTATTAGCGGTCATCGTACGTGAGTGAATCAGTGAACATACCTACAAGAGTGTAATAGCTTTCAAGAGTGCGAATAATGTGATAGGATCAAGAATTTTACAATTTAAATTTGAATGAAATTTGAGTGAGGGAGGGTAGCAGTCAGCTGATCAGGATATGGCCGCAGTGTTGACACAAAATATCCAAACAGTTAATTGGGTTAACGGTGTGATCTGAAATATTAACAAATACATATGTTGGTTGATTATAACAGCAGTGTAGTGATAAGGTCATAAAAGAGTGATTAAGTAAATACTGAAAGTAAGAAAAATTAGTCAATCCCCAGCTGTTGGAGTTGTGAATGTAGCTAACATCATCAGACTTGTTATGACCATAATACTGTACTAAAGAAAAAAGAGGGAATACCAAGTCTTAAAAGAAAAAGAAAATAAAAACTTGAATGCATGATAAAGTTCCTGAAGGAGTTACAAAATTGAAGGAGTTGATAGACGACCAGCAGGAACCTCCATTGTTGTGCAGACGACATCACTTGCCTATTTGTGGTTAATTTTGGTTAGTGTCTAAAGTCTCAAGTGTCTCGCCCTGCTGGTTGTATGCTATACCATCTCTCTCTCCCTATTTCAGTACCAGGAGATAGATAGTGGTTAGTAAATTATCTAAATATCGCCAGGTAAACTCCAGGAGAGTTGTGTAGCCTAGTGAACCCCCCCCCCCCGTTTTTCTGAGGGACAAGCTAGTAAACAAGTACGCACATACAAACACACGTGTGCACCCGTAATTATTGTTATAATAAACATTAGTATATAATAATAAGGAATTGAGTGAGAAAAAATAATCCTATAATCTTCAAAAAGTAAAGTAGCCTAGTGTGCGGAGATCTGGGCCGGGAGAGTACCGGTGAAACAACAACAATAACAAATAGTGTTAACCTAACCCCCCCCCCCCTCTTTATCAAAGAACGACAAGCTAGTAAACACACACACACACAAACACAAGTGTACGCAATTAATATTATATAGTATATATTAGTGCATATAATAAGGAATTGATTGTGAAAATTTTTTTATAATCTTCAAAAGAGTAGCGTAGCCTAGTGTGCGCACGCACACCCACACACCCACACACACACACACACACACACACACACACACACACCCATACACACCCATACACACCCATACACACACACACCCACACACACCCACACACACCCACACACACCCACACATACCCACACACACCCACACACACCCACACACCCACACACACCCACACACACCCACACCCACACACACCCACACACCCACACACACCCACACACCCACACCCCCACACACCCACACACACCCACACACCCACACACCCACACACCCACACACCCACACACACCCACACACACACCCAACCACACACCCAACCACACACCCAACCACACACCCAACCACACACCCAACCAAACACCCAACCACACACCCAACCACACACCCACCCACACACCCACCCACCCACCCACCCACACACCCACCCACACACCCACCCACACACCCACCCACACACCCCCACACACCCACCCACACACCCACCCACACACCACAACACACACCCACACACACCCACACACACCCACACACACCCACACACCCACACACACCCACACACCCACCAACACCCACCCACACACACACCCACACACCCCCACACACACACCCACACACACACACAAACACACACACCCACACACACCCACACCCCCCCACCCCTCCCCACACACCCCCCCACCCCTCCCCACACACACAAACGCAACACACACACACACACACACACACAACACACACATATTGCCAGACTCACACATACACTCCCCCCTCCCCCACCGACATCTCACTCCTTCACCTGATCCCTCCCCTCCCTCTTTCACCCTCCCCCTCCCCACCTCTCCCTCACCCACTTACCCACTTGCTTCACTCTCCTTCCCACTCCCCCTCCCCACTACTCTCCCATATAGCCACAGTTCCTCCTCTACCTCCCCCCCCCCCCACACTCTGACATATACATACTAACCTAACATACAGAATTACATAGGTTTCCCACTCTGAGGCAATCAGGATAAAACAAAAATGGGTTGCCAGAGAGCAACAAGAAAACCCAAGGGACAGGAGGAGGAAACTGCAAAGGAAGATTGGGCAGCAGAGCTCACAAAAAGGGAACAAGAATGGGAAAAGAAACTAGAAGAACTTAGCATGAGAATGGAAGAGAGGATAGACATGGAAAGCAGGAAGTGGGAGGTGAAAGTCAAAGCAGCAGAGGCCAGGATACAGAGTTTAGAAGAGGAACTGGAAAATCTGAAACAGCCTAAAGAACTAAAGAACATTATGGGATTGACAACAGAGACCGCTACCTCAGCCACAAATAAGGGAACTGTAGGGAAAGGAGGAGCAAAACTGCGTGTAGAAGCTCTATCAGTGGAGACTGTAGTAAATGAAAGAGCTAAGCTATATGTGGAGGCCCTAAAAGACCACAACAGAGCCCAGGGAAAGCCGAGAAGGGAAAATGACAGGCCACTGAGCCCATGTACAGTAGCTAGTGAAACTGAAGAAAGGAAAGCTGCAATGGAGGAAATCAAATTGAATGAGGGGATACACAGGGATATGCAGTGGGAGAATGAAAGGGTGAGGTCAGTCTTTGTGTATGGGCTACAGGAAGTTGAAGGGGAAACATATGAAGCAAGAAAACAAGGGGAAAAAAAAGCAATTGAAAGCATCATGAAAGTAATCGGAGAAGACGACATGACCCAGCTGGAAAATTTTCGGAGAATAGGGGGGTTTGTAGAAAAAAGAAACCGGCCAGTGAAAGTGACCTTCAAGGCAGAATCCACTCGGAACAGGATACTGCAGGAAAAAGCACGATTAAGGGACATGCCGGGATACAGGAAGGTGTATCTCGACCGCGACAGAACACAAGACGAAAGGCGGAAACTGAGAGAGATGGTACAAAGGCGAAAGGAGGAAAGAGAGGGGATGGAGAAGACAGACAGGAGATCCCAGACACAGGAAGAAGATCAAATACAACCTCCCTCACAGCTTCCTATAGAAGCCTCCCAACCAGGTCAACCCCAGTGCAGCCAAACACTCTAAACCACAACACCCATGCCATATCCAATGCCCCCACCCACTACATTACAAACTCCACCCCCACAGCAACCACCCATAGTTCCTTATCAGGTCTCCCACTTCCCCAACCCCAATACACCTCCCAGACCACAGTCTTAGAAAAGAAGTTGAAGGTATGGTATACAAATGCAGATGGAATAACAAATAAGTATGAGGAGTGGCACGAAAGAATCAAGGAGACATCCCCAGACATAATAGCACTCACAGAAACAAAACTCACCAGAATAATAACAGATTCAATCTTTCCACCCGGATATCAAATCTTCAGGAAAGACAGAGGGAGGAGAGGGGGAGGAGGAGTTGCACTGCTCATTAAAAGCCAGTGGGGTTTTGAGAAAATGGAAGGAATGGATGGCACGGGTGAAAGGGACTACTTAGTAGGAACAATCCAGTCTGAGGGACATAAGGTGATAATTGCAGTAATGTACAACCCACCACAGAACTGCAGGAGACCAAGAGAAGAATACGATGAGAGCAACAGAGCCATGGTCGACACACTAGCCGAGGTGGCCAGGAGAGCACACGTGGGGGAAGCAAAGTTACTAGTTATGGGTGATTTCAATCACAAGGAGATTGACTGGGAAAACCTGGAGCCCCATGGGGGTTCCGAAACATGGAGAGCCAAGATGATGGATGTAGTACTGGAAAACCTCATGCATCAACATGTTAGAGACACTACCAGAGAGAGAGGAGAAGATGAACCAGCAAGACTGGACCTTGTATTCACCTTGAGTAGTTCAGACATCGAGGATATCTTGTATGAAAGGCCCCTGGGAGCTAGTGATCATGTGGTTCTGTGCTTTGACTACATAGTTGAGCTCCAAGTGGAGAGAGTAGCAGGAATAGGATGGGAAAAACCAAACTACAAAAGGGGGAACTACTCAGGCATGAGGAACTTCCTTCAAAACATTCAGTGGGAGAGGGAACTGACAGGAAAACCAGTACAAGAAATGATGGACTATGTGGCAACAAAATGCAAGGAGGCAGAGGAGAGGTTTGTTCCCAAGGGAAACAGAAATAATGGGAAGAACAGAACGAGTCCTTGGTTCACCCAAAGGTGTAGGGAGGCAAAAACTAGGTGTACTAGAGAATGGAAAAGGTACAGAAGACAGAGAACTCAGGAAAATAAAGAGATTAGCCGAAGAGCCAGAAATGAATATGCACAGATAAGAAGGGAGGCTCAGCGACAATATGAAAATGACATAGCATCGAAAGTCAAGACTGACCCGAAGCTGTTGTACAGCCACATCAGGAGGAAAACAACAGTCAAGGACCAGGTAATCAGACTGAGGAAGGGTGATGGGGAATTCACAAGCAACGACCGAGAGGTATGTCAGGAGCTCAACACGAGATTTAAAGAAGTATTTACAGTGGAAACCAGTAGGACTCCAGGAAATCAGAACAGGGGGGTACACCAGCAAGTGCTGGATGAGGTACATATAACCAAGGAGGAAGTGAAGAAGCTGCTATGCGAACTTGACACCTCAAAGGCGGTGGGACCAGACAACATCTCTCCGTGGGTCCTTAAAGAGGGAGCAGAGATATTGTGTGTGCCATTAACAAAGATCTTCAACACATTTGAAACTGGGCAACTCCCTGAGGTATGGAAGATGGCAAATGTAGTCCCAATTTTTAAAAAGGGAAACAGACATGAGGCACTAAACTACAGACCTGTATCACTAACGTGTATAGTATGCAAGGTCATGGAGAAGATCATCAGGAGGAGAGTGGTGGAGCACCTGGAAAGAAACAAGTGTATAATTGACAACCAGCATGGTTTCAGGGAAGGAAAATCCTGTGTCACAAACCTACTAGAGTTTTATGACAAGGTGACAGAAGTAAGACAAGAGAGAGAGGGGTGGATCGACTGCATTTTTTTGGACTGCAAAAAGGCCTTCGACACAGTTCCTCACAAGAGGTTACTGAAAAAGCTAGAAGATCAGGCACATATAACAGGAAAGGCACTGCAATGGATCAGAGAATACCTGACAGGGAGGCAACAACGAGTCATGGTACGTGACGAGGTGTCAGAGTGGGCGCTTGTGACAAGCGGGGTTCCACAGGGGTCAGTCCTAGGACCTGTGCTGTTCTTGGTATATGTGAACGACATAACGGAAGGGATAGACTCAGAAGTGTCCTTGTTTGCAGATGATGTGAAGTTAATGAGAAGAATCAAATCGGATGAGGATCAGGCAGGACTACAAAGAGACCTGGACAGGCTGCAAGCCTGGTCCAGCAACTGGCTCCTTGAGTTTAACCCTGCCAAATGCAAAGTCATGAAGATTGGGGAAGGGCAAAGAAGACCGCAGACACAATATAGTTTAGATGGCCAAAGACTGCAAACCTCACTCAAGGAAAAAGATCTGGGGGTGAGTATAACACCGAGCATATCTCCTGAGGCGCACATAAATCAGATAACTGCTGCAGCATACGGGCGCCTGGCAAACCTACGGATAGCGTTCCGATACCTCAGTAAGGAGTCGTTCAAGACCCTGTATACCATTTACGTCAGGCCCATACTGGAGTATGCAGCACCAGTTTGGAATCCACACCTAGTCAAGCACGTCAAGAAATTAGAGAAAGTGCAAAGGTTTGCAACAAGACTAGTCCCAGAGCTACGGGGATTGTCCTACGAAGAAAGGTTGAGGGAAATCGGCCTGACGACACTGGAGGCCAGGAGGGTCAGGGGAGACATGATAACGACATATAAAATACTGCGCGGAATAGACAAGGTGGACAAAGACAGGATGTTCCAGAGATGGGACACAGACACAAGAGGTCACAATTGGAAGTTGAAGACTCAGATGAATCGAAGGGATGTTAGGAAGTATTTCTTCAGTCATAGAGTAGTCAAGTCATGGAATAGTCTAGAAAGTGAAGTAGTGGAGGCGGGAACCATACATAGTTTTAAGGCGAGGTATGATAAAGCTCATGTAGCAGGGAGAGAGAGGACCTAGTAGCAATCAGTGAAGAGGCGGGGCCAGGAGCTATGACTCGACCCCTGCAACCACAAATAGGTGAGTACAAATAGGTGAGTACACACACACACACACACACACACACACACACGCACACACACACACACACACACACACACACACACACACACACACACACACACACACACACACACACACACGTACAATATATTGGACTTAATATTTTATTTTATACTAACTTTGCTAATACAAATCGAATAAAAAATTGCAAGTTTTCCCTTTTAGTTAAAATATTGAAATAAAGTTTGAAATATCGCCTTGTCGGCTTCCAGAAGATAATATATATATTGTGTTGCTGGAGGCTAGCAGTGTGTTGCTGGAGGCTAGCAGTGTGTTACTGGAGGCTAGCAGTGTGTTGCTGGAGGCTAGCAGTGTGTTGCTGGAGGCTAGCAGTGTGTTGCTGGAGGCTAGCAGTGTGTTGCTGGAGGCTAGCAGTGTGTTGCTGGAGGCTAGCAGTGTGTTACTGGAGGCTAGCAGTGTGTTGCTGGAGGCTAGGAGTGTGTTACTGGAGGCTAGCAGTGTGTTGCTGGAGGCTAGCAGTGTGTTGCTGGAGGCTAGCAGTGTGTTGCTGGAGGCTAGCAGTGTGTTGCTGGAGGCTAGCAGTGTGTTACTGGAGGCTAGCAGTGTGTTGCTGGAGGCTAGCAGTGTGTTGCTGGAGGCTAGCAGTGTGTTACTGGAGGCTAGCAGTGTGTTGCTGGAGGCTAGCAGTGTGTTGCTGGAGGCTAGCAGTGTGTTACTGGAGGCTAGCAGTGTGTTGCTGGAGGCTAGCAGTGTGTTGCTGGAGGCTAGCAGTGTGTTACTGGAGGCTAGCAGTGTGTTGCTGGAGGCTAGCAGTGTGTTGCTGGAGGCTAGCAGTGTGTTGCTGGAGGCTAGCAGTGTGTTGCTGGAGGCTAGCAGTGTGTTGCTGGAGGCTAGCAGTGTGTTGCTGGAGGCTAGCAGTGTGTTGCTGGAGGCTAGCAGTGTGTTACTGGAGGCTAGCAGTGTGTTGCTGGAGGCTAGCAGTGTGTTGCTGGAGGCTAGCAGTGTGTTGCTGGAGGCTAGCAGTGTGTTGCTGGAGGCTAGCAGTGTGTTGCTGGAGGCTAGCAGTGTGTTGCTGGAGGCTAGCAGTGTGTTGCTGGAGGCTAGCAGTGTGTTGCTGGAGGCTAGCAGTGTGTTGCTGGAGGCTAGCAGTGTGTTGCCGGAGGCTAGCATTGTGTTGCTGGAGGCTAGCAGTGTGTTGCTGGAGGCTAGCAGTGTGTTGCCGGAGGCTAGCATTGTGTTGCTGGAGGCTAGCAGTGTGTTGCTGGAGGCTAGCAGTGTGTTGCCGGAGGCTAGCATTGTGTTGCTGGAGGCTAGCCGTGTGTTGCTGGAGGCTAGCAGTGTGTTGCCGGAGGCTAGCATTGTGTTGCTGGAGGCTAGCAGTGTGTTGCTGGAAGCTAGCAGTGTGTTGCTGGAGGCTAGCAGTGTGTTGCTGGAGGCTAGGAGTGTGTTGCTGGAGGCTAGCAGTGTGTTGCTGGAGGCTAGCAGTGTGTTGCCGGAGGCTAGCATTGTGTTGCTGGAGGCTAGCAGTGTGTTGCTGGAAGCTAGCAGTGTGTTGCTGGAGGCTAGCAGTGTGTTGCTGGAGGCTAGGAGTGTGTTGCTGGAGGCTAGCAGTGTGTTGCTGGAGGCTAGCAGTGTGTTGCTGGAAGCTAGCAGTGTGTTGCTGGAGGCTAGCAGTGTGTTGCTGGAGGCTAGCAGTGTGTTGCTGGAAGCTAGCAGTGTGTTGCTGGAAGCTAGCAGTGTGTTGCTGGAAGCTAGCAGTGTGTTGCTGGAGGCTAGCAGTGTGTTGCCGGAGGCTAGCAGTGTGTTGCTGGAAGCTAGCAGTGTGTTGCTGGAGGCTAGCAGTGTGTTGCTGGAGGCTAGGAGTGTGTTGCTGGAGGCTAGCAGTGTGTTGCTGGAGGCTAGCAGTGTGTTGCTGGAAGCTAGCAGTGTGTTGCTGGAGGCTAGCAGTGTGTTGCTGGAGGCTAGCAGTGTGTTGCCGGAGGCTAGCAGTGTGTTGCTGGAGGCTAGGAGTGTGTTGCTGGAGGCTAGCAGTGTGTTGCTGGAGGCTAGGAGTGTGTTGCTGGAGGCTAGGAGTGTGTTGCTGGAGGCTAGGAGTGTGTTGCTGGAGGCTAGGAGTGTGTTGCTGGAGGCTAGGAGTGTGTTGCTGGAGGCTAGCAGTGTGTTGCTGGAGGCTAGCAGTGTGTTGCTGGAGGCTAGCAGTGTGTTGCTGGAGGCTAGCAGTGTGTTGCTGGAGGCTAGCAGTGTGTTGCTGGAGGCTAGCAGTGTGTTGCTGGAGGCTAGCAGTGTGTTGTTGGAGGCTAGGAGTGTGTTGCTGGAGGCTAGCAGTGTGTTGCTGCACTCTTAGTGAGCATTTTGCAAGCAGACAGGCAGGCTGTCAGGAACTGAAACTCGACCACCGCAGCGGCAGCCAGGTGAGCACATGTGAAAGATATGCAGACAGCAAGACAGACAGGAAGACAGCAACAGACAGATAAACAGACATCTGTGTACACACAGGCAGGTATCCAGACAGACAACATTGACATCTGCAGAAACAGCCAAAATGGTAAACGAGTGTGTGTGTGTGTTTGTGTGTGTGTTTGTGTGTGTGTGTGTGTGTGTGTGTGTGTGTGTGTGTGTGTGTGTGTGTGTGTGTGTGTGTGTGTGTGTGTGTGTGTGTGTGTCTACCCTTAAGGTTAATCCAAGAAACCCTTAATTGTAAATTTGTTTATTTTAGATTAATTGGATTAAATCTTGGTTTAACTCTTTGAGGTATTATTAGTTAAAACCTTTAAAGAAACCTGAGGCAAGTGTTTAAAAGTATCTCCTTTAAGCCTTAATGGGAAGGAGGGTGACTGTGTACCTGTGTTGTGACTGTACCTGTCTGGTGACTGTGTACCTGTGTTGTGACTGTACCTGTCTGTTGACTGTGTACCTGTGTTGTGACTGTACCTGTCTGTTGACTGTGTACCTGTGTTGTGACTGTACCTGTCTGTTGACTGTGTACCTGTGTTGTGACTACTTGTCTGGTGACTGTGTACCTCTGTTGTGACTGTACCTGTCTGGTGACTGTGTACCTGTGTTGTGACTGTACCTGTCTAATGACTGTGTACCTGTGTTGTGACTGTACCTGTCTGGTGATTGTACCTGTCTGGTGACTGTGTACCTGTCTGGTGACTGTACCTGTCTGGTGACTGTGTACCTGTCTGGTGACTTTTTACTATCTGGTGATGTTAGGTAAGACACATATGCAACAGTTAGGTATCTTTATTATGAAACGTTTCGCCTACACAGTAGGCTTCTTCAGTGCGCCTACTGTGTAGGCGAAACGTTTCATAATAAAGATACCTAACTGTTGCATATGTGTCTTACCTAACAACCTGTCGGTATTTTATACCATTTTAATGTTCACTATCTGGTGACTACGTATCTATGTGATGACTGTGTACCCGTGTGATGACTGTGTACCCGTGTGATGACTGTGTACCAGTGTGATAGTGTGCCCGTGTGATGACTGTGTACCCGTGTGAGGAATACACTGATAATCCGCACTTAGACGACTGAAACTTATGACGACGTTTTGGTCCGGCTTGTTTATGGCCCAAATCGGACCGAAACGTGAAAAGTTTCATTCTCGTAAGAGCGAGTCATCTGCGTGTATAACTATGACACAGCAAGTTTGGGTCTCCGGGAAGGCTATTGACTCGTCGCAGACAACAACGTGGGTACCAGCACTGATCTTTGAGGGACCCCGCTTGATTAATTTTCCCCAGGTAGATAACTTGTTTCTTTCACAAGCTGCTTTAAGAATAGTTTCCGAGGCTTTGCATTCCACGTTGAACCACCTTTCTGATGCACTTAATATTCAGTGTAGTCCACTACAGTGTAGTCCATACTTCTTCCCTATGGTGTGTGTGTGTGTACTCACCTAGTTGTGGTTGCAGGGGTCGAGTCGTAGCTCCTGGCCCCGCCTCTTCACTGGCCGATACTAGGTCACTCTCCCTGCACCATGAACTTTATCATACCTCTGCTTAAAGCTATGAATGGATCCTGCCTTCACTAAATCGCTTCCCAGACTATTCCACTTCCTGACTACTCTGTGGCTGAAGAAATACTTACTAACATCCCTGTGATTCATCTGTGTCTTCAGTTTCCAACTGTGACCCCTTCTTGCTGTGTCCACCTGTGTGTGTGTGTGTGTGTGTGTGTGTGTGTGTGTGTGTGTGTGTGTGTACTCACCTAATTGTACTCACCTAATTGTGGTTGCAGGGGTCGAGACTCAGCTCCTGGCCCCGCCTCTTCACTGATCGCTACTGGATCCTCTCTCTCTCTGCTTCCTGAGCTTTGTCATACCTCTTCTTAAAACTATGTATGGTTCCTGCCTCCACTACTTCACTTGCTAGGCTATTCCACTTGCTGACAACTCTATGACTGAAGAAATACTTCCTAACGTCCCTGTGACTCGTCTGAGTCTTCAGCTTCCAGTTGTGACCCCTTGTCCCTGTGTCCCCTCTCTGGAACATCCTATCTCTGTCCACCTTGTCTATTCCCCGCAGTATCTTGTATGTCGTTATCATGTCTCCCCTGACCCTTCTGTCCTCCAGTGTCGTCAGTCCGATTTCCCTTAACCTTTCCTCGTACGACATTCCCTTGAGCTCTGGGACTAGCCTTGTTGCAAACCTTTGTACTTTCTCTAACTTCTTGACGTGCTTGACCAGGTGTGGGTTCCAGATTGGTGCTGCATACTCCAGTATGGGCCTAACATACACAGTGTACAGTGTCTTGAACGATTCCTTATTAAGGTATCGGAACGCTATTCTCAGGTTTGCCAGGCGCCCGTATGCTGCAGCGGTTATTTGGTTGATGTGTGCCTCCGGTGATGTGCTCGGTGTTATGGTCACCCCAAGGTCTTTCTCCCTGAGTGAGGTCTGTAGTCTTTGTCCACCTAGCCTATACTCTGTCTGCGGTCTTCTTTGCCCCTCCCCAATCTTCATGACTTTGCATTTGGCTGGATTGAATTCGAGAAGCCAGTTACTGGACCACATGTCCAGCCTCTCCAGGTCTCTTTGCAGTCCTGCCTCATCCTCGTCCGATTTAATTCTTCTCATCAACTTCACGTCATCTGCGAACAGGGACACTTCAGAGTCTATTCCTTCCATCATGTCGTTCACATATATCAAAAATAGCACTGGTCCTAGAACTGACCCCTGTGGGACCCCGCTCGTAACAGGCGCCCACTGTGATACCTCTTCACGTACCATGACTCGTTGCTGCCTCCCTGTCAGGTATTCCCTTATCCATTGCAGTGCCCTTCCTTTTACGTGTGCCTGATCCTCCAGCTTCTGCACTAATCTCTTGTGGGGAACTGTGTCAAAGGCCTTCCTGCAGTCTAGGAAAACGCAATCTACCCAACCCTCTCTCTCATGTCTTACTTCTGTTACCTTGTCATAAAACTCCAGGAGGTTTGTGATACAAGATTTGCCTTCCATGAACCCATGCTGGTTTTCATTTATAATCTTGTTCCTTTCCAGGTGTTCGACCACTCTCCTCCTGATAATCTTCTCCATGACTTTGCACACAATACATGTCAGAGACACAGGTCTGTAGTTTAGTGCCTCGTTTCTGTTTCCTTTCTTAAATATGGGGACTACATTAGCTGTCTTCCATTTCTCAGGTAGTTGCCCAGTTTCAAGGGATGTGTTGAAGATTGTGGTTAGAGGCACACACAGCATCTCTGCTCCTTCTCTAAGGACCCATGTGTGTGTGTGTGTGTGTGTGTGTGTGCTCGCCTAATTGTGGTTGCAGGGGTCGATACTTTAGCTCCTGGCCCCACCTCTTCACTGACCGCTACTGGGTCCTCACTCTCCCTGCGCCATGAGCTTTATCATACCTCGTCTTAAAACTATGCATGGTTCCTGCCTCCACTACATCACTTGCCAGACTATTCCACTTCCTAAGAACTCTGTGGCTGAAGAAATACTTCCTAACATCCCTTTGACTCATCTGAGTCTTTAACTTCCAATTGTGAGTCCTTGTTTCCGTGTCCCATCTCTGGAACATCCTATCTCTTTCCACCCGGCACACTTTTGTATCATCATTTGCAGATGACACTAAAATAAGCATGAAAGTCAGTACGGTAGAGGACACTGAAAAAGTACAGGAAGACATAAGCAGGGTTTTCCAGTGGGCATTGGAGAACAACATGACGTTCAATGCTGATAAGTTCCAGCTGCTTAGGTATGGAAAGAATGAAGAACTTAAAAGGAACACTATATACAAAACTCAAGAGGGTCACCAAATGGAACGTAAGGAACACGTAAAAGACCTGGGAATAATTATGTAAGCGGACCTTTCTTTTAAAGACCATAACAAGACAAAGATCACGACAGCCAGGAAGATGACTGGGTGGGTATTGAGAACTTTCAAAACAAGGGAAATAATGCCGTTGGTGACACTCTTCAAATCGCTAGTGCTCCCTCACTAAGAATATTGCTCACTGCTGACGGCCCCGTTCAGGGCAGGAGAAATATCGGAGCTGGAACAAATAGAGATCGTTTACGGCTCACATTGAGTCAGTAACGCACCTAAACTACTGGGAACGCCTGCAAGTCTTGAATATGTACTCATTGGAGCGGAGGAGAGAGAGGTACATGATAATATATACCTGGAAGGTACTCGAGGGCCTGGTCCCAAATCTGCACACTGCCATAACAACATACTGGAGTGAAAAATATGGGAGGAAGTGTAAAATAAACCCAGTGAGGAGCAGGGGTGCGGTGGGGACAATAAGGGAACACTGTATCAACATCCGGGGTCCCAGACTTTTCAACATCTTACCAGAAGATATCAGAAACACGGCTGGAACAAGTGTTGAAGCTTTCAAGAGGAAACTAGACAAGTAACTTCACCAGGTGCCAGATCAACCAGGCTGTGATGGATATGTGGGGCAGCGGGCCTCCAGCAACAACAGCCTGGTTGACCAGGCGAGCACCAGACGAGCCTGGCCCATGGCCGGGCTCAGAGAATAGATATACTCTCGAAATTCTTCAAAGGTACATCTATTCCACGCAGTATTTTGTATGTCATTATCATGTCTCCCCTGTCCTCCAGTGTCATCAGATCGATTTCTCTTAACCTTTGTCCGTAGGACATTACCCTTAGCTCTGGAACCAGCCTTGTTGCAAACCTTTGCACTTTCTCTAATTTCTTGACGTGCCTGTGTGTGTGTGTGTGTGTGTGTGTGTGTGTGTGTGTGTGTGTGTGTGTGTGTGTGTGTGTGTGTGTGTGTATACATACGTGACTATAAGCGTACGTGTCCAGGTCCAC
>NC_091343.1:19073690-19106190 GCF_038502225.1 Cherax quadricarinatus | reverse complement strand
AAGGTTCGATCCAAGGAAGAGGAGAAAGGAAGTTTGGTTCATTACCCTCACTAGCAACATTGAACCTTCCTGGAGGAAAGAAGCTCTACGCTGAGCGAAACGTTGCCTGGCAGAAACGTTGCAGTAGGCGAGAAAATATTGTAACCGAGACCGGGGAGCGGGCGCCATTATGTCAGACCCATCAACAGAAACAACACGTGCGTTAACAGACACGCCCACACTGCCCAACAGACATGCCTACGCTACTCAACAGACACGCCTACACTGCCCAGTAGACACGCCCACACTGCCCAACAGACATGCCTACGCTACTCAACAGACACGCCTACACTGCCCAGTAGACACGCCCACACTGCCCAACAGACATGCCTACGCTACGCAACAGACACGCCTACACTGCCCAGTAGACACGCCCACACTGCCCAACAGACATGCCTACGCTACTCAACAGACACGCCTACACTGCCCAGTAGACACGCCCACTCTGCCCAACAGACATGCCTACGCTACTCAACAGACACGCCTACACTGCCCAGTAGACACGCCCACACTGCCCAACAGACATGCCTACGCTACTCAACAGACACGCCTACACTGCCCAGTAGACACGCCCACTCTGCCCAACAGACATGCCTACGCTACTCAACAGACACGCCTACACTGCCCAGTAGACACGCCCACACTGCCCAACAGACATGCCTACGCTACTCAACAGACACGCCTACACTGCCCAGTAGACACGCCCACACTGCCCAACAGACATGCCTACGCTACTCAACAGACACGCCTACACTGCCCAGTAGACACGCCCACACTGCCCAACAGACATGCCTACGCTACTCAACAGACACGCCTACACTGCCCAGTAGACACGCCCACTCTGCCCAACAGGCATGCCTACGCTACTCAACAGACACGCCTACACTGCCCAGTAGACACGCCCACACTGCCCAACAGACATGCCTACGCTACTCAACAGACACGCCTACACTGCCCAGTAGACACGCCCACTCTGCCCAACAGACATGCCTACGCTACGCAACAGACACGCCTACACTGCCCAGTAGACACGCCCACACTGCCCAACAGACATGCCTACGCTACTCAACAGACACGCCTACACTGCCCAGTAGACACGCCTACACTGCCCAACAGACATGCCTACGCTACTCAACAGACACGCCTACACTGCCCAGTAGACACGCCCACACTGCCCAACAGACATGCCTACGCTACTCAACAGACACGCCTACACTGCCCAGTAGACACGCCCACACTGCTCAACAGACGCTCACACTGCTCAACAGACGCCCACACTGCTCAACACACGCCCACACTGCTCAACGCATTCCCACACTGCTCAACACACGCCTACACTGCTCAACACACGAACATCACTGCTCAACACACGCCCACACTGCTCAACAGACGCCCACACTGCTCAACAGACGCCCACACTGCTCAACAGACGCCCACACTGCCCCAACACACGCCCACACTGCTCAACAGACGCCCACACTGCTCAACAGACGCCCACACTGCTCAACAGACGCCCACACTGCTCAGCAGGCGCCCACACTGCTCAACAGACGCCCACACTGCTCAACAGACGCCCAAACTGCTCAACAGACGCCCATACTGCTCAACAGACGCCCACACTGCTCAACACACGCCCACACTGCTCAACACACGCCCACACTGCTCAACGCATTCCCACACTGCTCAACACACGCCTACACTGCTCAACACACGAACATCACTGCTCAACACACGCCCACACTGCTCAACAGACGCCCACACTGCTCAACAGACGCCCACACTGCTCAACAGACGCCCACACTGCCCCAACACACGCCCACACTGCTCAACAGACGCCCACACTGCTCAACAGACGCTCACACTGCTCAGCAGGCGCCCACACTGCTCAGCAGACGCCCACACTGCTCAACAGACGCCCACACTGCTCAACAGACGCCCAAACTGCTCAACAGACGCCCACACTGCTCAACACACGCCCACACTGCTCAACATACGCCCACACTGCTCAACACACGCCCACACTGCTCAACACACGCCCACACTGCTCAACACACGCCCACACTGCTCAACACACGCCCACACTGCTCAACACACGCCCACACTGCTCAACACACGCCCACACTGCTCAACAGACACTCACACTGCTCAACAGACGCCCACACTGCTCAACAGACGCCCACACTGCTCAACAGACACTCACACTGCTCAACTGACGCCCACACTGCTCAACACACGCCCACACTGCTCACACGCTCACACTGCTCAACACACGCCCACACTGCTCAACACACGCCCACACTGCTCACACGCTCACACTGCTCAGCACACGCCCACACTGCTCAACACACGCCCACACTGCTCAGCACACGCCCACACTGCTCAACACACGCCCACACTGCTCAACACACGCCCACACTGCTCACACGCTCACACTGCTCAACACACGCCCACATTGCTCAACACACGCCCACACTGCTCAACACACGCCCACACTGCTCAACACACGCCCACACTACTCAGAAAGTCTCAAACGAATCACAGTGATATTTTTAGTGTTCGTGTTAATAACATTGTTAATAACACTATGTTAACACTGTGGTGTTAGTGGGTCTGACAACCCACCAGAAAACGAAATTATATTCCCAAATCGTTACATAATGCGAAATGGGTTTAGGTTATAGAATAGTAGCATTAAATCCACTTATGTGAGGTAACCATTGTGCTGCTTATCTTGTTCTTGTTGCTTTATCTGCCAGGGAACAGCACTTGAAGGTGGGGGCAGCTGGTTCTGATGTTACAGCTGACCAGGGCAGCTGGTTCTGATGTTATAACTGACCAGGGCAGCTGGTTCTGATGTTACAGCTGACCAGGGCAGCTGGTTCTGATGTTACAGCTGACCAGGGTAGCTGGTTCTGATGTTACAGCTGACCAGGGCAGCTGGTTCTGATGTTACAGCTGACCAGGGCAGCTGGTTCTGATGTTACAGTTGACCAGGGCAGCTGGTTCTGATGTTATAACTGACCAGGGCAGCTGGTTCTGATGTTACAGCTGACCAGGGCAGCTGGTTCTGATGTTACAGCTGACCAGGGCAGCTGGTTCTGATATAACTGACCAGGGCAGCTGGTTCTGATACAGCTGACCAGGGCAGCTGGTTTTGATGTTATAACTGACCAGGGCAGCTGGTTCTGATGTTATAACTGACCAGGGCAGCTGGTTCTGATGTTACAGCTGACCAGGGCAGCTGGTTCTGATGTTACAGCTGACCAGGGCAGCTGGTTCTGATGTTACAGCTGACCAGGGCAGCTGGTTCTGATGTTACAGTTGACCAGGGCAGCTGGTTCTGATGTTATAACTGACCAGGGCAGCTGGTTCTGATGTTACAGCTGACCAGGGCAGCTGGTTCTGATGTTACAGCTGACCAGGGCAGCTGGTTCTGATATAACTGACCAGGGCAGCTGGTTCTGATACAGCTGACCAGGGCAGCTGGTTTTGATGTTATAACTGACCAGGGCAGCTGGTTCTGATGTTATAACTGACCAGGGCAGCTGGTTCTGATGTTACAGCTGACCAGGGCAGCTGGTTCTGATGTTACAGCTGACCAGGGCAGCTGGTTCTGATGTCACAGCTGACCAGGGCAGCTGGTTCTGATGTCACAGCTGACCAGGGCAGCTGGTTCTGATGTTACAGCTGACCAGGGCAGCTGGTTCTGATGTCACAGCTGACCAGGGCAGCTGGTTCTGATGTCACAGCTGACCAGGGCAGCTGGTTCTGATGTCACAGCTGACCAGGGCAGCTGGTTCTGATGTCACAGCTGACCAGGGCAGCTGGTTCTGATGTCACAGCTGACCAGGGCAGCTGGTTCTGATGTCACAGCTGACCAGGGCAGCTGGTTCTGATGTCACGGCTGACCAGGGCAGCTGGTTCTGATGTCACGGCTGACCAGGGCAGCTGGTTCTGATGTCACGGCTGACCAGGGCAGCTGGTTCTGATGTCACAGCTGACCAGGGCAGCTGGTTCTGATGTCACGGCTGACCAGGGCAGCTGGTTCTGATGTCACAGCTGACCAGGGCAGCTGTAACCGCTGGTTTTCATCACCTTTACCCCTGTCCTGGTGAGGAGGATAAGGAAAGAGGGGAGGGGAGGGGGGGCAGGGATGATGGAAAAGGATTGGGTATAGGGGAGAGGAAGATAGAAACAAAAAATATATATAAATTAAAAGATAAGTGGTTTGATCCACAGTGAGAATCACTCCTCGCTAATATATGACTGCATAAACTTCCACATTAAACTTTTAACTCCTGTGAAATAAATAGAAAGCAGTGAAGGTATGTTATATATATATATATATATATATATATATATATATATATATATATATATATATATATATATATATATATATATATATATATATATATATATATATATTCTTTCTTTCAACACACCGGCCATATCCCACCAAGGCAGGGCGGCCCAAAAAGAAAAACGAAAGTTTCTCTTTTAAATTTAGTAATTTATACGGGAGAAGGGGTTACTAGCCCCTTGCTCCCGGCATTTTAGTCGCTTCTTACAACACGCATGGCTTACGGAGGAAGAATTCTGTTCCACTTCCCCATGGAGATAAAAGGAAATAAACAAGAACAAGAACTAGAAAGAAAATAGAAGAATACCCAGAGGGGTGTGTATATATATGCTTGTACATGTATGTGTAGTGTGACCTAAGTGTAAGTAGAAGTAGCAAGACGTACCTGAAATCTTGCATGTTTAAGAGACAGACAAAAGACACCAGCAATCCTACCATCATGTAAAACAATTACAGGCTTTCGTTGCACACTCACTTGGCAGGACGGTAGTACCTCCCTGGGCGGTTGCTGTCTACCAACCTACTACCTAGGATATATATATATATATATATATATATATATATATATATATATATATATATATATATATATATATATATATATATATATATATATATATATATATATGTCGTGCCGAATATGTAAAATTGGTCAATTAGCAAGAACTCATTTAAAATTAAGTCCTTTCTAAAATTATCTCTTATCCGTTTAAAGATATATTTTTTTCATTAATGTTAATGTAAAAAAATTTAATTTTGCAGCAAAAGAATCTTAGAAAACTTGCCTAACCTTATTATAACAAGAACAATTTATTTTAGCCTAATCCAACTAAATATATTTTAAATACGTTTACAGTAATTTAGTACTAAACAAACGCAATCAAATATATTTTTTTCGTTAGGTTCAGAATGATTTTGGCGAAATTATTGCATACACAAATTTTCACTTGTCCTATATGGCAAGATGAGCGTTGCTATTTAAGCCAAGATCGCAAGTTCTGCCTATTCGGCACCACATATATATATATATATATATATATATATATATATATATATATATATATATATATATATATATATATATATATATATATAATGTCAGAGGCACTGACAAGCAGAGGAGAAGGGCCATAAGAAAAAAATCCCGTTTTCTGATTGAATATCGTGAAATCGACCTGATGGATGGATGGGGAATTGAGGAAGAGTTGTGGGTCGGTGGGTGGATGATTGGTGTATGTGTGTTGTTGTTGGTAGATTGATTGGTTGAATTATTGCTTAGTTGGTTGATTGGAAGTGTGACTGGAATCCTGAGGCTTCTTTTAGAGCCTCTGTGGACACTGGAACCCTTGAGGCTTCTTTTAGAGCCTCTGTGGACACTGGAACCCTTGAGGCTTCTTTTAGAGCCTCTGTGGACACTGGAACCCCGGAGGCTTCTTTTAGAGCCTCTGTGGACACTGGAACCCCGGAGGCTTCTTTTAGAGCCTCTGTGGACACTGGAACCCCTGAGGCTTCTTTTAGAGCTTATGTGGACACTGGAACCCTTGAGGCTTTTAGAGCCTCTGTGAACACTGGAACCCGTGAGGCTTCTCATAAGATTTTAACACTGGAACTTTGAGGTTTCCCTTAAAAAGAGTCTTGGGACAACGTTTCGCCCTGTATAAACCTTTATTATGACTTGATAAAACTCTTCTTCATCCCTTACCATTCCTTCTCATCTTTTCTCATTCCCTTTTATTTCCCATTCGTTTCTTTATTCCATTTCATCCCTCTCCTTATTCCAAATTCCTTTCATTCCTCTATTCCAAATTCCTTATCAGTCCTCCCTCATTCCACATTCCTCCCCCCTCTCCTTCCCCCTCATTCCGCATTCGTAATCATTCGTCCTCTCATTCCATATTCCTTTTCGTTTGTCCTCTCATTAGTTCTCGTTCGTCTTTCCTCATTCCTTCTCATTCATTCCATTCTTTTTCATCCATTCCCTCATTCTTTATCATTTCACTTGCTCTTTCTCATTCACTCCCCATAACCCTTATTCTTTCTCATTCATCCCCCATTCACCTCATTCTCACTCCACATTCCCCAATAATTCTCATTCCTTTTCTCCTTTCTCACACTTCTTTCATTCGTTCCCTCATCCCAGATTCCTCACCCCTTCAGACTTCTTCAGACTCTCCTCATTCCTTCTCATTCTTCCCCTCATTCCTCATTCCTTCTCATTCTTCCTCTCATTCCGCATTCCCCTCCCAGCAACGCACTGGGACTCCCACTACACGCTTTTGTGTTGTGTCTCTAATTGGAATATAAACTGCAAACGGACATTGCAATTGCAAGGAGAGGTTGCGCCATTGTAAACTTCAGATCAGAGAATATTTGCTTTGAATTCCTCTCTGTAAACGTCAAATTTAAGGACTCTTTTGTTGGCGTTCCCTCAGTGTAAACAGTGAGGGGTAGATCTTTGTGTCTTTTTGTTTAAGTTACCCACAAAACTAGTTAAGTTAAGGAGTTTTGTGACATTAATCAATGGTTTATTTAAAGGGTTTAGTTACCCATAAAACTAGTGAAATTAAGGGAGTTTTATGAAGTCAATAAATGGTTTATTTAAAGAGTTTAGTTACCCATAAAACTAGTGAAATTAAAGGGAGTTTTATGAAGTCAATAAATGACTTATTTAAAGGGTTTAGTTACCCATAAAACTAGTGATGTTTAAGGGGTTTGTGAAGTTAAACAATAATTTATTATTTTTTTTAAGTTACCCATAAACCTAATGAAGTTTGAGGAGATTTAAGTTTATCAATAATTTATTTAAAGGGTTTTGTAAAGTTACCAGCAAAACTAACAGAGCTCAATCTCACCTAACCCAACGTAGCTTGAAATAACCTAACCTAACCTAGTGCATTTTAACCTAACCTAACCTAATGTATTTTAGTCTAACCTAACCTAACGCAGCTTAGTTTAACGTGACGTAACATAACCAAGCTTTTCCTTAACAAGGTTATCCCAACCTAGCCTCAGCTAGAAGACTGCGAATCGTTAATCTCATCTCTCGTTTAACCCTCATAAGTGATTTTTTTTTTTTTGCTGGGCTGCGCAGCAATTAGCAAGTTTTCAGAATATTTTGTTGATTTTGTCTTTGTTTCATCTTGAGGTGTTTGTTCCGCTGTAAAAGTTTGCTGGAGGTGTGAGAGTTGTCGCTTGACCTGGCCAAGTTGCTCCTCAAGTTGCAGAGGTGGAAAAGCTGCCAAGTGTCCTTGTAAGGTGGAGGAGTTGAAGGTGTAGAGCTGAAGTGTTGGAGTTGTAGCGGTGGAGAAGTGTAAAGCTCTAGGCGAAATGGTTTCGGAATAAAGACACCTAACTGTTGCATATGTCTTATCAGAATATATATATATATATATATATATATATATATATATATATATATATATATATATATATATATATATATAGGGAAGTACCACCTCTATAGCTGGAATGGGGGCCCTCATCCTCAGGGAAAATTCAAGTTTCTCCCCGGAGCTGTTTTAATATTTTCTTCTCTTACCACCCCCTATATTTTATATTCTATATGAACATTTATTAATAAATAGAATACATTTACAGAAAAACACAAACATGAATACAATGGTACAATGTATTAAAGATCATGAATTTCCTCCAGCTCCTCCGAAGCCGGACGTGAGCAAAGTATGCAGCAAGCATTTCCCCTCTGGATGGCGACGCTGAGGCGCTGGAACATGAAAGTGGCTGCCCTTGGGTCCCTGGTGGTGTCGATGAGTCTGGAACCCAATTCTTTAAGGAAACGTGTGGCATTTTTTCCCCATGATCCCAAGGTCTCTGATCCCACTGGGACAAATTGATACTGTTGGCTTATGTCCCTGTACTTGCTGATCTTGTACTCCTCCCTGTGGTCAGCAGCTCCTCCCTGTCGCCCCACACTGTGATGGATATAGGTGTCAGCCAGTGTGGACACACAGGTATAGTCCCATGCTAAGAGCTTGCCATTCTTCCAAGGATAGATGGTGATCCCGTCGGGGCGGTTTACTGGGTTGTGGGTATTGGCTGCAAGTGATCGTGGCTCCCTCTCGGCTGGGCATCCAGCTGTAGCAAGGGTTCTCTTAATGATGTCGTTGACCTCATTGTATATTGCATGCCAGCCCTTGGTTTTGGAACAGTTAAGACCATGTAGACCGTATTGGTCTGCTTGCGCTTCGCCGCAAATACACGTATATTCTGTGTGAATTGGGGCAGCAAGGCGCAGAGCCACTGCAATACGGAGGGTCTTAGGGTCGAGTCGCGTTCACATTGCCGATATGGGAACTGTTTGGAGGAAGTCCCCAGAGTGATGTGCACTCGCAGCCTGGAGACGGGCAGTCTCCCTATCTGATGTTGCAGCCCTGAGCATGTTGGCAAGCACCTTTTCAGCGATCGGACCATCCCATCTTGACTGTGAGCCAGTGCTGCACTAGGGTTTGGTGCTGGAGCAGCAAGAGTCTCCCATTCAGTGATGGCACTGGCTTAGCTAGGGTCCTGTATTCCTGCTGAGTCACTGAGGTTATCAGGAAGAATTTGTCTTATCAACTCGTTTGATGCTATGGAAGAGGATAGGAAAGCTGGTAGAGCAATCTGGGAGGATCTGCGTACTCCTAGCCCTCCAAGCCTGACCGGAAGTGAGGCTTCCACCTACTGTCCATCTTCAAAGGAAAGATTCAATACAAAGATTCAATAGGCAGAACTTGCAATCTTGGCTTAAATAGCAACGCTCATCTTGCCATATAGGACAAGCGAAAATTTGTGTATGCAATAATTTCGCCAAAATCATTCTGAACCTAACGAAAAAAATATATTTCACTGTGTTTGTTTAGTATTAAATTATTGTAAACAAATCTAAAATATATATAGTTGGGTTAGGCTAAAATAAATTGTTCTTGTTATAATAAGGTTAGGTAAGTTTTCTAAGTTCCTTTTGGTGCAAAATTATAAATTTTTACACCAACATGAATGAAAAAATTATATCTTTACACGTATAAGAGAAAATTTTAGAAAGGACTTAATTTTAAATGAGTTCTTGCTAATTGACCAGTTTTACATATCCGGCACGACATATATAGATATATATATATATATATATATATATATATATATATATATATATATATATATATATATATATATATAGATATGAGTGAAGGGTTTTTGATAAGACACGCCAGCAACAATTAGATGTCTTTATTCCGAAACCATTTCGCCTACAGCTTTACACTTCTCCACCTATACAACTAAAACACTTCTCCATCTCTGCAACTCCAACACTTCTCCACCTCTACAACTCCAACACTTCTCCAAATTTTGGACCCGGGAGTTACGTTTATTACGACCTCTCATTGAGGCTCTCTTCAACAGAAGTCAATCATTTGTCGAACGTTTGTGGGATTCTTAATAAAGCACTAAACCCGTATGGTTTATCCAGTGCAAGGAGTGGTGTGGGCTCGATGCTCCGTGCGCTCGTGGCGAGACAGAAAGGTCGGAAGATCGACATAATAAGTTCTGGTTTTGGAAGTTTTATGGCTGATTGTTTTTGTGTATGAACTGTGAGAGTACCTCTCTAAATTGTGGGTTAATAGCTGCTTGTTCCAGCCCAGGTGTTGTGCTTTGTTCCAGCTATGGTATTGTGGTTTGTTCCAGCTATGGTGTTGTGGTTTGTTCCAGCTATGGTAATGTGCTTTGTTCCAGCTATGGTATTGTGGTTTGTTCCAGCTATGGTATTGTGGTTTGTTCCAGCTATGGTAATGTGCTTTGTTCCAGCTATGGTAATGTGCTTTGTTCCAGCTATGGTATTGTGGTTTGTTCCAGCTATGGTATTGTGGTTTGTTCCAGCTATGGTATTGTGGTTTGTTCCAGCTATGGTATTGTGGTTTGTTCCAGCTATGGTATTGTGGTTTGTTCCAGCTATGGTAATGTGCTTTGTTCCAGCTATGGTAATGTGCTTTGTTCCAGCTATGGTATTGTGGTTTGTTCCAGCTATGGTATTGTGGTTTGTTCCAGCTATGGTAATGTGCTTTGTTCCAGCTATGGTAATGTGCTTTGTTCCAGCTATGGTAATGTGCTTTGTTCCAGCCCAGGTGTTGTGCTTTGTTCCAGCTATGGTATTGTGGTTTGTTCCAGCTATGGTGTTGTGGTTTGTTCCAGCTATGGTAATGTGCTTTGTTCCAGCTATGGTAATGTGCTTTGTTCCAGCCCAGGTGTTGTGCTTTGTTCCAGCTATGGTGTTGTGGTTTGTTCCAGCTATGGTATTGTGGTTTGTTCCAGCTATGGTAATGTGCTTTGTTCCAGCCCAGGTGTTGTGCTTTGTTCCAGCTATGGTATTGTGGTTTGTTCCAGCTATGGTAATGTGCTTTGTTCCAGCTATGGTATTGTGGTTTGTTCCAGCTATGGTATTGTGGTTTGTTCCAGCTATGGTAATGTGCTTTGTTCCAGCTATGGTATTGTGGTTTGTTCCAGCTATGGTATTGTGGTTTGTTTCAGCTATGGTAATGTGCTTTGTTCCAGCCCAGGTGTTGTGCTTTGTTCCAGCTATGGTATTGTGGTTTGTTCCAGCTATGGTAATGTGCTTTGTTCCAGCCATGGTATTGTGGTTTGTTCCAGCTATGGTATTGTGGTTTGTTCCAGCTATGGTATTGTGGTTTGTTCCAGCTATGGTAATATTCTTTGTTCCAGCTATGGTATTGTAGTTTGTTCCTGCTATGGTATTGTGGTTTGTTCCAGCTATGGTATTGTGGTTTGTTCCTGCTATGGTATTGTGGTTTGTTCCAGCTATGGTATTGTGGTTTGTTCCAGCTATGGTATTGTGGCTTGTTCCAGCTATGGTAATGTTCTTTGTTCCAGCTATGGTATTGTGGTTTGTTCCAGCTATGGTATTGTGGTTTGTTCCAGCTATGGTATTGTGGCTTGTTCCAGCTATGGTAATGTTCTTTGTTCCTGCTATGGTATTGTGGTTTGTTCCAGCTATGGTATTGTGGTTTGTTCCAGCTATGGTATTGTGGTTTGTTCCAGCTATGGTATTGTGGTTTGTTCCAGCTATGGTATTGTGGCTTGTTCCAGCTATGGTAATGTTCTTTGTTCCAGCTATGGTATTGTGGTTTGTTCCAGCTATGGTATTGTGGTTTGTTCCAGCTATGGTATTGTGGCTTGTTCCAGCTATGGTATTGTGGTTTGTTCCAGCTATGGTATTGTGGCTTGTTCCAGCTATGGTAATGTTCTTTGTTCCTGCTATGGTATTGTGGTTTCTTCCAGCTATGGTATTGTGGTTTGTTCCAGCTATTGTATTGTGGTTTGTTCCAGCTATGGTATTGTGGTTTGTTCCAGCTATGGTATTGTGGCTTGTTCCAGCTATGGTATTGTGGTTTGTTCCAGCTGTGGTATTGCGTCTTGTTCCCTCCCCGCCCCTCCCTCCCTCCCACCCTCCCTCCCTCCCTCCCTCCTTCCCTCCCTCTCTCCCACCCTCCTTCCCTCCCTCTCTCCCACCCTCCTTCCCTCCCTCCCTCCCTCCCTCCCTCCCTCCAGCCACCGGACATTCCCTCCTCAAACATCATAGCAATTTTAATTTAAACTTTGAGTGTTAAATGTTGATTTAGAGGTGGCCTGTGCGGCGCTAAGTTCACCACCACTCAACTTAAAGAAGCAATAACTTGAAACTTTTCCTATACCATATTGAGGAGACCTCGCCGAAGGTGACCACAAATATGTCGGTGAAACCCCACAATGGCCCGCCTGCAGGCCAGGCCAAGTTACTGTCTGAATTTCGTACATTAAAAGGCCTGTGGGGTAGCTATAGGTTTTTTTTAACGTAGTTGATAGATTTTTAGCCACTTGCACTACTCTACCCTTCGTGTCACTACTACTACAACTACTGCGAAGAATACTACTACTACTACTACTACTACCACCAATACTACTACTAATACCTTGCTCAGACAAGATGGGACTTACACAGATGACAACAAGGAAATGAGTGAGATACTGAAATCCCAGTACGACTCTGTTTAGTGAGCCACTAATCAATCAGAAGATCGACAATCCAAATGATTTCTTCATGAATGAGCCTCAAAACTCCATCAATGTATGCCAGATTTCCGACATTACCCTAACTCCGATAGACTTTGAAAACACCATTGACAACATACCCTTGCACTCAGCCCCGGGCCCAGACTCGTGGAACTCTGTTTTCATTAAGAACTGCTAGAAACCCCTTTCACGTGCCCTAAGTACACTATGGAGAAGGATCTTAGACATGGGTGAAATTCCACAGTCACTTGAAACAACGGATATAGCCCCACTCCATAAAGGTGGCAGCAAAGCATTAGCAAAGAACTATAGACCAATAGTTCTTACGTCCAACATCATAAAAATGTTTGAAAGAGTGCTAAGAAGCATGATTGCAAACCACTTAGATTTCCAAAATCTGCACAATCCAGGGCAACATGGGTTCAGAGCAGGTCGCTCCTGCCTCTCACAACTACTGGATCACTATATGATCATAGATGCACTGGAAGAAAATCAGAATGCAGATGTAAAATACACAGACTTTGCAAAAGCCTTTGACAAGTGCGATCATGGCGTAATAGCGCACAAGATATGTGCTAAAGGAATAACTGGCAAAGTGAGGAGATGGATCTTCAACTTTCTAACCAATCGAACACACAGAGTAGTGGTCAACAGAGTTAAATCCGAAGCTGCCACAAGGCACAGTACTCGCCCTCATCCTGTTCCTCATCTTCATATCAGACATAGAGGTGTAATCATCCATAGCACCGTGTCATCTTTTGCAGATGATACTAGGATCTGCATGAGAGTGTCATCCATTGAGGACACGGTTAACCTCCAAGAAGATATAAACCAAGATTTCCAATGGGCAACGGAAAACAATATGATGTTCAATGAGGACAAATTCCAACTACTCCGTTATGGAAAACTGGAGGAGATAATAACTAGAATAGAGTATACTACAAACTCTGATCATACAATAGAGCGAAAAAATAATATGATGGACCTGGGATGATAATGTCTGAGGATCTCACTTTCAAAGATCACAACAGTGCCACGATCACAACTGCAAAGAAAATGATAGGATGGATAATGAGAACGTTCAAAACAAGAGATGCCAAGCCAGTGATGATCCTTTTCAAATCACTTGTTCTCTCTAGGCTGGAATACTGCTGTACATTAACATCTCCGTTCAAAGCAGGTGAAATCGCAGATCTAGAGAGTGTACAGAGATCCTTTACTGCACATATAAGTTCCATCAAACACTTCGACTACTGGGAACGCTTGGATGCACTTGACTTGTACTCACTGGAACGCGGGCGAGAGAGATGTATCATAATCTACACTTTGAAAATCCTAGAAGGAATGGTCCCGAATATGCACAAAGAAATCACTCCCAACGAAAGTAAAAGACTGGGCAGGCGATGCGAAATACCCCCAATTAAAAGTAGGGGCGCCATTGGTATACTAAGAGAAAACACCATAAGTGTCCTGGCCCCAAGACTGTTCAGCAGCCTCCCACCAAGCGTATGGGGAATCACCACTAGGCCCCTGGCTGCCTTCAAGAGGGAGCTGGACAGATACTTGAAGTCGGTGCCGGAACAGCCGGGCTGTGGTTCGTGCATTGGTCTACGTGCGGCCAGCAGTAACAGCCTGGTTGATCAGACTCTGATCCAACCGGGCCGCGGGGGCGCTGATCCCCAGAATACCCTCCAGGTAGACTACTACTACTACTAATACCACTACTACACTTGCCCAGTTTTATGTGTGTGTGTGGTTCGTACGTCAGCTTACTTGCGGCCTGCAGTAACAGCCTGGTTGATGAGACCCTGATCCACCATGAGGCCTGGTCTCAGACCGGGCCGCGGGGGCGTTGACCCCCGAAACCCTCTCCAGGTATACTCCAAGTGTATCTGCCGCTTTATTTACACGAAGCTGTCAGTCTTATCTCTTATCTTCCCTCCCCCATACACTACCCATTCCATCTAACCCCCATTGCGTCATTTTCATCTCCCACACCTCCCGTACGTCATCAATCCTGTCTCTCTCCTTCCTTCACGTCTCCACTTCCTTAACCACTGCCCCCTCAGAAACACTTCCTATCCATTATTCATCTTGTTCCTCGTATCAGACCTCCATTAATCAACTCTTCAACCAGATACTTAACAAGCTGGATCCAGACCACTACAGAAATTAAAACTTATTTTCTTTCTCCTTTCTTGCACTATTCTACCCTTTCCTTTTTCCTGTAATTCTCCTGATTGATATACATTTTTCTCCACAGCTATTCCTCTCTTTTCCTTGATTTCTTTGTTCTTCGCTGTTTCTTTTTTTTCTGATTGCCTACTAGCCACGTTTTCAATTCCTAGTATCTGGTTATCGAGTTTTCTTTCTCCTTTGCTGTCTTGCATTGTGCACCGCCTCCGTACCACCCCAAGGCTCCGTTTCCCTTCTCCAGAGTCGATACCAACAGCTTCTTCGATCAGGGTACACAGTCCAGGGGCGTGTATCCTGAGTGTGCTAGGCGAGCGCCGCACACCCACCCAAGATAGTAGATTCATCGTAAATATTAAACTCACTCAATATAATCGTGGATCATAATGGGAAACTAATTTTTCTGTCCCCTGTCATGAAATATTGTGGCAGTTGTTGTGAAATACCGCAGCAGCACACCACACGGCTAGTTGTATCACGCACAGCGCCACACCCTGTGACAATCATCCACCATATGCCACTAGTATATACGCGAACCTGATGGCCTGTACGCAAGTAACCCGCATATAGGAGAGATAGAAGCTTACGGAGACGTTCGGTCCGACTTGGACCATTTACAGAGCCACACTGACACAAGAGAGTTAGGTTAGGTAAAGTTTGTCAGGAAACAGGACAAGTGTTTCCTGACGCGGGTCTTAGTCATGTGATGACCCGCCGTTGAAGCTTTTGGTCATCTGACCTAGGCTTTCCGCTGGCTTACCGGTCCACCCCTTATAACCAGTTATAAAAAGTGAGGAAGATATATATATATATATACATATATATATATATATATATATATATATATATATATATATATATATATATATATATATATATATATATATATATATATATATATATATATATATATATATATATATATGCAATAAGATCACAGTAAACAGGTGATTTCAGAATATGCAAAACAACCACTGTGAAAGAATAGAGAAATTCCAAGCGCTTTCGTGACTACTCACATTATCTAGGAACAATGATAATTGTTCCTTGATAATGTGAGTAGTCTCGAAAGCGCTTGGAATTTCTCTATTCTTTCACAGTGGTTTTGCATATATATATATATATATATATATATATATATATATATATATATATATATATATATATATATATATATATATATATATATAAATAATGTATAGGAGACTGGTGTGGATCTTCCTGTGATGTCCACGAGACACACACAAGGCGCGTTCACATCCTTTCGAATTCTCGAGGACTTGTTCTTATGCTTTATATCCAGTAGATATTTTTTTCAGGTGGTGAGAGGTAATAAAAAATCTTCCTGATTCTTCCGTTCTCTTGGTGGGTCACTGAACATTGATTTATATTAACTCTTCAAGATTTCTCACATTTCTATTTTTCGCAGTTGTTAAACAAATCCAAGTCTATTTTAGAAACAAATAATAGCTGCCATAAGCAGCTGTTTCGACTCTGTGTGACATTTCCCCCTTTGCTCTCTTAAATATACGAGACCCTTAAAGAAAAGTGGGATTTTTATGCTACCGGTTTGTTGAAGGTTTGAAAATTCTGCGTGGTTTTTCTGCTGATGTTTTGTGTGTGTGTGTTTATGACTTCATAAAGATCTGATAATTGTACTTTTGTCTTCCCTGAATGTTTGTTGCTGTCTACTGACAGCTCCTTTCAAGAGAGAAGAAAGTGGATAACTGGAAAACGCTCATAGAACCTTCACTGTGAGTGTAAATTCGGTCAAGCATCTTCAACTGCTTACGAACGTTTGAAGTCCCTTGAATTGTATTCCTTGGAACGTAGGCGAGACAGGCACATCATAATCTACACCTGGAAAATTCTGGAGGTATTGGTCCCAAATCTGCACTGTGAAATCAAGACATATGGAACCAAGAGACATGGCAGAGGGTGCAAAATGCCTAAAATGAAAAGTAGGGACTCACATGAATACACTACAATGGAAACTCTATAAGTGTATGGGGACCGAGACTCTTCAGCACAGTACCTTCGTGCTTAGGGAGAATTTAATGTATTCCTTACGTCAATTCCTCATCATACACTGAACTGTGTGCGGCTAACACTAACAGCCTAATCTGTCAATCCCGCAACCAGGAGGGACTGATCTGGGACTTGGTCCGCGGGGGCGTTGACCCCCGAAATCGACTATAGGTGTTTTTAGCTGTAGAAGACTGTCAGACATGTTCTTAAAGATGTATTGAAAAAAAAATTGCTTTTTCCTTAAAAAAAAATGAAGCGAAGATTTTTGACACTAATGCGAGTGTTGGTGTCGTAAATTTCCGAGGGTTTATCCAGGTCAGGGTTTATCCAGGTCAGGGTTTATCCAGGTCAGGGTTTATCCAGGTCAGGGTTTAGCCAGGTCAGGGTTTATCCAGGTCAGGGTTTAGCCAGGTCAGGGTTTAGCCAGGTCAGGGTTTATCCAGGTCAGGGTTTATCCAGGTCAGGGTTTATCCAGGTCAGGGTTTATCCAGGTCAGGGTTTATCCAGGTCAGGGTTTATCCAGGTCAGGGTTTATCCAGGTCAGGGTTTATCCAGGTCAGGGTTTAGCCAGGTCAGGGTTTAGCCAGGTCAGGGTTTATCCAGGTCAGGGTTTAGCCAGGTCAGGGTTTATCCAGGTCAGGGTTTAGCCAGGTCAGGGTTTAGCCAGGTCAGGGTTTAGCCAGGTCAGGGTTTAGCCAGGTCAGGGTTTAGCCAGGTCAGGGTTTAGCCAGGTCAGGGTTTATCCAGGTCAGGGTTTATCGCTCACATATCAATCTTTCCTTCTTTGAGAAAATAGACGGTAGTGTGTATACTCCCTCGTATATCCATAATACACCAGCCTGCTTAGTGAATATACCTTCCAACTTTCTTTAATGCATGCATGTATATCTTCCATATACTTTATACACACAACGTATATATATATATATATATATATATATATATATATATATATATATATATATATATATATATATATCTATATATATATATATATATATGCGCAAATGCATTATATATACAGTATACTGCATGTATACATATACTTTCTTGCATGTATGTATATATATACTAGAAAGTATATATAATGTATATGACACTGATGCTGATTTGAATAGTATAAATCTTGTTTTTTTTTTTCCTAGGAGTTGTGTGGCGATACATTTGGCAGTCAGGAGGCCTAGTCTGGGACCGGGTCTCGGGGGCGGTGACAGTAACCCCAGACATCCCCCGGGTCTCGGGGGCGGTGACAATAACCCCAGACATCCCCCGGGTCTCGGGGGCGGTGACAATAACCCCAGACATCCCCTGGGTCTCGGGGGCGGTGACAGTAACCCCAGACATCCCCCGGGTCTCGGGGGCGGTGACAGTAACCCCAGACATCCCCCGGGTCTCGGGGGCGGTGACAGTAACCCCAGACATCCCCCGGGTCTCGGGGGCGGTGACAATAACCCCAGACATCCCCCGGGTCTCGGGGGCGGTGACAGTAACCCCAGACATCCCCCGGGTCTCGGGGGCGGTGACAGTAACCCCAGACATCCCCCGGGTCTCGGGGGGGTGACAGTAACCCCAGACATCCCCCGGGTCTCGGGGGCGGTGACAGTAACCGGGTCTCGGGGTCGGTGACAGTAACCCCCGCCATCCCCCGGGTCTCGGGGGCGGTGACAGTAACCCCAGACATCCCCCGGGTCTCGGGGGCGGTGACAATAACCCCAGACATCCCCCGGGTCTCGGGGGCGGTGACAATAACCCCATACATCCCCCGGGTCTCGGGGGCGGTGACAATAACCCCAGACATCCCCCGGGTCTCGGGGGCGGTGACAGTAACCCCAGACATCCCCCGGGTCTCGGGGGCGGTGACAGTAACCCCAGACATCCCCCCGGAAATGACTACAGATACACCTGTAACATCAGTCGTACAGGTGGAGGCACTGATGTTGTCTTCAAGCCGGGTTAATGTTGCTGTGGTGAAGCTGCGTAGCTCTTCTCCAATGACTTGTGTTTACTCTGATGGATCGGGCCGCTGGGGCGTTGACCTCCCCCGGAACACCCCCCAAGTATACTCCAGGTATCCCGGGCACACATGTGAGGTCACTGTGCACTCGGACGGGAATAAGCATAGTGAAAGAATGGTTTCGCCCGTTGAAGACTTCATCGTCCGTCCGTAGGCGAAACGAGTCAGTCAAGTTCCTCTCTTTAGTTGTGCGCGATTAAAGAATCGTAGGCAATTAAGGGGAACGATGTGTAGTAATATTGTAGTCCGAGATAAAAGGAAAGAGGTATAGAGAGAGAGAGAGAGAGAGAGAGAGAGAGAGAGAGAGCAAGAGCAACTATTACCAATTTCATCCTGTCCACCACCCGTCTAAACCATTACAGAAAATTAGAAGAAAGCCAGAGCGATCGAGGGAGGGAGAGAGAGAGAGAGAGAGAGAGTGAGAGGGAAGGAGGGGAGGGAGTGTGTTCGACACAGGTTGACAAGATTGATGGTCCACGGCAACTCTCACACTGCCAGCGACACAATAGCTAAAGATTGGTGGCAATCTGCGCGCTCTAAAGCCTTTCCCGCAGAGATAGATTCCTTCCCTCACCATCGAGATCGCCAGGACTCGAGTCCGTCTCACATAATCGTCGTGGTAATACCGTGAAAGACATGTGCAACATCTGGGTATCTGCATTGGGGAAAAGTTTCGTCTGCGCAGCAGGCTTCTTCACTTGAACGTAGAATTACAGACAAATTGTTAGGTAAATGGACACAGGTGCGACTAATGTGACATTTTATTGTTGCAACGTTTCGCTCTCCAGGAGATTTGTCAGTACCCTGTGATATTTGTAACGGCTTAACAAACCTGGAGAGCGAAATGTTGCCACAATAAAATGCCGCATTAGCTGTATCTGTGTCCATCTACCTAACATTCTTCAGTCGAATGCAGAGGTGACCTAATATATTTTAGACAGTTGAAGTGGAGATTTGAGGTGTTCAGTACCATAAACATGGGATGAAAGGTGTTCGGTACCATATCTTGGTACAAACTCTCCGTCAAGACGCCGAGTCACCGCAAGGAAAAGACCCGGAGGTGTGACCCCTCCAGGCGAGTCTACCTCTACTTCCATCAAAAGATCCAGTAATAATAATAATAATAATAATAATAATAATAATAATAATAATAATATTGTTTTTCTACAAGTACATATACAACGTGTACAGACCATAGCTGACATCAATGACATACTAACTACTATATAGAAAAGCCCCTTGTTATGTAGAGCATTTTGGGTAATTTTGTCCCAGGATGCCTCCCACACCAGTCGACTAACACCCAGGTACTTATTTTACTGATGGGTGAACAGAGACAGCAGATGTCTTAAGGAAACACGTCCTAATGTTTCCATTCGTACCGGGGATCGAACCATGAACCTCGGTGTGTGAGCTGAGTGCGCTAGTAATCCACATACGGGACATCCAAGGATAGCAAACGAGGTTTCGGTGAAGGCGACTTCACCGGAACTTTGTTTGCACGTTTGCTAATCAGGTGGGTGTCTACCAATCAGGCGAGCCTACTTAGTGACAGCCTCGGTGACTTCATACCTGAAATTAACTTCCTGCACTCACTTCATCTCTCCAACGTCGCAGTTTCCCTAACCTCCTTCAACTGTCTTCCAGCGCAGCGCTGTCACTGTCGTGTATGTTCCTGGTTTCCAGGGCAGCGCTATCACTGTCATGTATGCCCCTGCCTTCCAGCGCAGCGCTGCCACTGTCGTGTATATCCCTGCCTTCCAGCGCAGCGCTACCACTGTCGTGTATGTCCCTGGCTTGCAACTCTGTCAGTCGTGTATGTTCCTGTCTTCCAGCGCAGCGCTGCCACTGTCGTGTATGTTCCTGTCTTCCAGCGCAGCGCTGCCACTGTCGTGTATGTTCCTGTCTTCCAGCGCAGCGCTGCCACTGTCGTGTATGTTCCTGTCTTCCAGCGCAGCGCTGCCACTGTCGTGTATGTTCCTGTCTTCCAGCGCAGCGCTGCCACTGTCGTGTATGTTCCTGTCTTCCAGCGCAGCGCTGCCACTGTCGTGTATGTTCCTGTCTTCCAGCGCAGCGCTGCCACTGTCGTGTATGTTCCTGTCTTCCAGCGCAGCGCTGCCACTGTCGTGTATGTTCCTGTCTTCCAGCGCAGCGCTGCCACTGTCGTGTATGTTCCTGTCTTCCAGCGCAGCGCTGCCACTGTCGTGTATGTTCCTGTCTTCCAGCGCAGCGCTGCCACTGTCGTGTATGTTCCTGTCTTCCAGCGCAGCGCTGCCACTGTCGTGTATGTTCCTGTCTTCCAGCGCAGCGCTGCCACTGTCGTGCATGTTCCTGTTTTCCAGCGCAGCGCTGCCACTGTCGTGTATGTTCCTGTCTTCCAGCACAACGCTGTCACTGTCGTGTATGTTCCTGTCTTCCAGCGCAGCGCTGCCACTGTCGTGTATGTTCCTGTCTTCCAGCGCAGCGCTGCCACTCGTGTATGTTCCTGTCTTCCAGCGCAGCGCTGTCACTGTCGTGTATGTTCCTGTCTTCCAGCGCAGCGCTGCCACTGTCGTGTATGTCCCTGCCTTGCAGCGCTGTCAGTCGTGTATGTTCCTGTCTTCCAGCGCAGCGCTGTCAGTCGTGTATGTTCCTGTCTTCCAGCGCAGCGCTGTCAGTCGTGTATGTTCCTGTCTTCCAGCGCAGCGCTGCCACTGTCGTGTATGTTCCTGTCTTCCAGCGCAGCGCTGCCACTGTCGTGTATGTTCCTGTCTTCCAGCGCAGCGCTGTCAGTCGTGTATGTTCCTGTCTTCCAGCGCAGCGCTGCCACTGTCGTGTATGTTCCTGTCTTCCAGCGCAGCGCTGCCACTGTCGTGTATGTTCCTGTCTTCCAGTGCAGCGCTGTCACTGTCGTGTATGTTCCTGTCTTCCAGCGCAGCGCTGCCACTTTCGTGTATGTCCCTGCCTTGCAGCGCTGTCAGTCGTGTATGTTCCTGTCTTCCAGCGCAGCGCTGTCAGTCGTGTATGTTCCTGTCTTCCAGCGCAGCGCTGCCACTGTCGTGTATGTTCCTGTCTTCCAGCGCAGCGCTGCCACTGTCGTGTATGTTCCTGTCTTCCAGCGCAGCGCTGCCACTGTCGTGTATGTTCCTGTCTTCCAGCGCAGCGCTGTCACTGTCGTGTATGTCCCTGCCTTGCAGCGCTGTCAGTCGTGTATGTTCCTGTCTTCCAGCGCAGCGCTGTCAGTCGTGTATGTTCCTGTCTTCCAGCCCAGCGCTGCCACTGTCGTGTATGTTCCTGCCTTCCAGCGCAGCGCTGCCACTGTCGTGTATGTTCCTGTCTTCCAGCGCAGCGCTGTCAGTCGTGTATGTTCCTGTCTTCCAGCGCAGCGCTGCTGCTGTCGTGTATGTTCCTGTCTTCCAGCGCAGCGCTGCCACTGTCGTGTATGTTCCTGCCTTCCAGCGCAGCGCTGCCACTGTCGTGTATGTTCCTGTCTTCCAGCGCAGCGCTGTCAGTCGTGTAGGTTCCTGTCTTCCAGTGCAGCGCTGCTGCTGTCGTGTATGTTCCTGTCTTCCAGCGCAGCGCTGCCACTGTCGTGTATGTTCCTGCCTTCCAGCGCAGCGCTGCCACTGTCGTGTATGTTCCTGTCTTCCAGCGCAGCGCTGTCAGTCGTGTATGTTCCTGTCTTCCAGCGCAGCGCTGCTGCTGTCGTGTATGTTCCTGTCTTCCAGCGCAGCGCTGCCACTGTCGTGTATGTTCCTGCCTTCCAGCGCAGCGCTGCTTACTGCTTGTTATTTTTAATATATTTCAAAGCTACACCTGCTACAACAGTCATCTGGCAGTCAGTAAACGTGTAGAGATACCAGTCTAGAAGACTGGTAGTAGAGACTGGACAGGCTGGATCCCTGAACATGGAGGAGAACTAGACGTACATGAGGACATAGCTGAACACGTACACGGGGACAGAGAACGATAACGTAAGCGAGAACGTGCTGTACACGAGGACGAGGAAGAGTAGGTATAACCACATGACTCACAAACATCCACAAACTCAGAGCTGGACAGCGAAGTTCCCTTCAAGGGGGATGAGGGAGAAGGCATCTTGATGCTGGTGAAGGGCTCTTGATCCAAGCAATTAAACTACCCTTACCTTCCCTTCTTAGAGTCGGTTCTGATATCACAAGCCCCCCAGTCCTCGTCTGACCATGACGGTTTTGGCGGTTCCCCCACGTCTATAATCAGCTGTACATGTACACCGAGAGGTGTGTATCTCAGTATATGTACGCTGAGAAGTGTATATCTCGGTTTATATATGCTGAGAGGTGTATCTCTCAGTACATGTACACAGAGTTGTATCACTCAGAACATATACACTGAGAACGTTGAAAGCAGAGTTCATACGCAGATTTAAGAGTGTTTGTGGCAAGACCATTGCAATCATTAATTTAGAGTGACCGTGAGTAATTGAAGTCTGTCCAGGAGCCGGGACTCGAATCCCCCACAGCCACAAGGGACTTAAATTTAAACCTGAATCCTCAAATGACAGCGGTTAGAGACCGGAGGGTCGAGCCTCAAACACTCTGTGAAGAAGAAAGAAAAAGTTGTATAATTAGTAGGAGTAGTAATAGTAGTAGTAATAGTATTGCGAAAACAGGTAATTAATGGCCTGTGAGACCTGGTCGTAATGGGAATTGGAGCAAGCAAACTCAGCAGTAGACTATAGTGTATATTTTGCCTTTACCCTCTATGTGCAGATATATACACTGTGTACAATATGCACAGATAGATAAATAATAAGTGTACACGACGATGACATGTGGCAAAGCAGAAGCCAGAGAGAGAGAGTGCACCGTGCTCAACCAGCAGCTCAGGCAAGTCTGTCAGTTCACTTGGCACAAGTGAACCACGTTGCTGCAGCTTTGGCAGGCTTGTCTGTGATTGGTCAATGAACCAAGTTACTGATTTAACGAAGGGTATCCCATTGATCGTTAAACCCATAGCGCCGGGTTGGGAGGCAGCCTATATGGGAGTGTGACATACGCTGAATAAATTGTAACATACTCGTAACATGCCACAAATAGTAATAGTACTAGTAATAGTAGTAGAAGTAGTATTAGTAGTAGCATTAGTAATAGTTGTAGCATTAGTAATAGTTGTAGCATTAGTAATGGTAGTAGTAATAATAGTAATTTATTATTATTATTATTATTATTATTATTATTATTATTATTATTATATCTCCGTGGTCACGGAATACAAAGACGAAAAAGAAAATCTAATGATGCGCGGTTTCAATCGCGGTTTCAAAACATCATTTAAAAAAAAGAACCTGTTGGCTTTACCATTATTTTTCGATTCAGTGGGCACTGCACATAGCCCCAGCAGCCCCCCACCCCCCAGGGTAATATTCTCATAGTCAAGTGGGGCTTTGAACGTAATTGATTAGAATTACACAGAGGGGATACTGTAAATTGACACTGGTCATTTTTCCTTTGTTTTGATGGTTCGTGGTATTGTTGTGTCTGCCTTTGGAGACCCTCTGTTGTTGTGTTAGATTGTTTGAGGTTGTGTATGTGACTTGTGTTACTGTTTGAGGCTGTGTGACCTGTGTGTTATTTGAGGTGGTGTGTATGTGACTTGTGTTACTGTTTGAGGTTGTGTGACCTGTGTGTTATTTGACGTTGTCTGTGACCTGTTTCTCATTTGGGTAATATTATTCCTCATGTTGTTGTGGTTACTGGGGCAGAAAATGGTAAGATTGTTACTCGGTGTGGTTGTACTTGACTTTAGAATCCCTTTCTTGCTTGGTTAGAGACACTATATGAAAGAGACATGTGAGAGAGACTATATGAGAGCCTATTACGTGAGAGACACGTCAGAGACACGTATATCAGACACTTGTGTGAAAGGTTATGTCAAAGACACTGTTGGTTTTGTTATTGTTACTGTTGATTATACCGTTGCTGTTGATTGTACCGTTACACGTGTTGTTTTTAAAGTTATCGTTCTTAGCATTACCGTTGCTGATTTTTAACAGCTAGCGTACTGGAGGTCATTCAGTGCGAGGAGTGCTGGAGGCTCGATCCTCCCTCCTTTACCTTTGATATTCCCTTGATAAGTTTTCGAGAGTTTTCGTACTACTGGAGCCCGATCCTGGGCCAGGCTTGTCTAGTGTTTGCCTGGTCACTCAGGCTGTAGTTGCTGCTGACGACCCGTTGGCCCACATATCTATCACAGCCTGGTTGATCGGGGTAACACCAGACGAGTCTGGCCCATGGCCGGGCTCTGGGAGTAGAAAAACTCTCAAAACTCATCAAGGGTATATCGAAGGTAAGACACTGTATGGCCACCCACTCTTCACACACACAGTCCGACCAAGGCTCGTATTAAGTCTTCTCTGAGCTAACGTATAATATTCACCAGGACAGTGGCCAGGGTCTTGGGGACTTTGTTACTTTCCCTGAGCTTATAACGACCTCCAGACACCCATAAATTCTGAGACATTATACAGTTGATCGAATGGTTATAATCATAACCATAATTTTTAAAAGGGTGGAGGGGTAAGCCAGTGGAAGGCCTCGGTCAGATGACCAAAAGCTCGAGCTGCGGATCATCATATGATTAAGACCCGCGTCAGGAAATATAAGAACTTAAGAATGGAGGAACACTGCTGCATTCCTACTTGCCCATACAAAGCAGGACCTTATCAAACCCATCCATACAACTTGTCCTGTTTCCTGACAGATTTTACCAAACTTAACCGTAAGTTTTGGGTAGTAAGGTCGTCTCCCAGGGGAATTCACCACGTTATCTCCATAGAGGCTAGAGTGCCCAGACCCAGGCAGGCTATCAGGAGGTTAGCACTACTGATACTGCGGTTACAGAAGCCCAGGTCTCAAGATATCACCTAATTGTTCTCACCTAGTTGTGGTTGCAGGGGTCGAGTCATAGCTCCTGGCCCCGCCTCTTCACTGGTCGCTACTGTGTGTGTAGAGTGAGGAAGGGGAGCATAATAATATAGGTCAAGGTTGAAGGGATTTGTAGGCCACGGGGTCACCTATAAAGGTCACAACAGTGTCACATGACCCTTCCGTCTTCCCCTTTCACCTGCTGTCACCTTAGGAGTGACAGTGACGCGCCTGTGTAGCAGGGATCCAGGTCACTGTTTGGTTCATCGGGGATACCGAGTGACCTGGTGTGACCTGAATGCCAACGGGGATACTGGGTGACCTGGTGTAACCTAGATACATGGATCCAAAATTTGGAGAGTGCTAAAGTCGTAGGGGATCATGCAGAAGCTGGAAAATGTGAGGTAATATCAAGTTTGAGCCGAGGAATGGGGAAGATAGCCCCACTTCCTTGGATCAAGAGCCCCTTACCAGCATAAGGGCACCCGTTTGTAGGGACAGATTTGTCGCCTCACAGCTGATCCATCTATTTTTTCCTGTTGAATTAAACCGTACAACTCACTCGACTGTTTCTTCCCTTTGAGTTGAAGCTTACACCACTGTTTTTCCCGTTGACTTAACCTTTGAGTTGAAGCTTACACCACTGTTGTTCCCGTTGACTTAACCTTTGAGTTGAAGCTTACACCACTGTTGTTCCCGTTGACTTAACCTTTGAGTTGAAGCTTACACCACTGTTTTTCCCGTTGACTTAACCTTTGAGTTGAAGCTTACACCACTGTTTTTCCCGTTGACTTAACCTTTGAGTTGAAGCTTACACCACTGTTTTTCCCGTTGACTTAAAAGTCACATGACTGTTTCTTCCCGTTGACTTCAGCCTTACTTTAAAGTTTGACTTTAAGCTGTTCACAAAGGATTGCTATAAAGTTTTTATATCACATGGTTTTTAAGCCTTTCCTCGATACAGTGCCATTAAAAAACATTGTCTTGGTATTTTGGCACTAACAGCACTTTCTGCTTCGGTATTTTGGCACTTGGCACTCTTTTTTGGCACTCAGACTTGCTGTCCTTTAAAGTCTTAAGACTTTGATAGTATATAAAGCCTTGGCTCTGAAATCGTTGTTGTGTGTGCGACACACACACACACACACCAGGCGGGGCCAGGAGCTGTGACTCGACCCCTGCAGCCGCAGCCACAACTAGGTGAGTACACAGATGCCACCACTTTAGACGTCACCGGGGGAAGTGTGTGAGTGTGGGCGTCACCAGGGGCGGTGTGTGGGCGTGGGCGTCACCAGCACGTGAGTGGATTTTGTGGGTAAGACGTTTAAACTGAGAATGGAAACTGGAAATGGAAAAAAAAGTGAAAACGGGTAAAAATAGAGAAGAGTAATTTGGAAATGCTTTTGAAACACTATTACCTTCCTGAGCATATAAAGAAATAAATTTTGGAATAGAGGTGTTTGTCTCTGGAATGGAATTGTTCCAGTCTTGGAATGGAATTGTTCCAGCCTTGGAATGGAATTGTTCCAGCCTTGGAATGGAATTGTTCCAGCCTTGGAATGGAATTGTTCCAGTCTTGGAATGAAATTGTTCCAGTCTTGGAATGAAATTGTTCCAGTCTTGGAATGAAATTGTTCCGATCTTGGAATGGAATTGTTCCAGTCTTGGAATGGAAGTGTTCCAATCTTAGAATGGAATTGTTCCAGTCTCGGAATGGAATTGTTCCAGTCTTGGAGTGGAATTGTTCCGGTCTTGGACTGGAACTGCCCAAGTATTGGAATGGAAGTGTTCCAGGTTGCCTGGGATGTCCTCTGCAACCTCAAGTTTGATGTTGCTAAAATAAAACAAAATAGAACTTTGGATCAACTCCCATCACTTTCTCTCCTCTCTCTCTCTCTCTCTCTCTCTCTCTCTCTCTCTCTCTCTCTCTCTCTCTCTCTCTCTCTCTCTCTCTCTCTCTCGTGCAGGTATTTTTCACCTTGGAGTAATACAGTCAAATATCCTTCCCTGTAGGATGGCAATATCAGGTATCCTTTCGTTTTAGGACGTCGAATAACAGTGTACAGTAGGTGTTGCCTGATAACATTCAGAGTGCAGCAGCCTCGACCGAGGCTTGTAACACTGTATTAGCTTCTGTACACAGCGAGGAAATCAGTGTTCTCTCTAGTGTTTGTCGAGGCTTGTCAGGGGAACCGAGGAAGCGGGCTATCCCACTCTGAATTGTTGTAGCAGCAGCGGTCAGCATTCAGACATAACCGGTGAGAATATACAGAGGTACTGGCGGTGTTGCATACGTCAGGAAGCTGGACAAGTTGCATGATCGGTATACATATACCGAGAGAATGAAGATTTAGACACATGTGTAACATCTGGGTAACTTTCTTTGTAGGCGTTTCGCCATCCAGTGGCGTGATCAATGCAATTTCAAGGACATAATAGGATGCTTAGGACTGGACAAGTGCTTCCTAACGCTGGTCCGAGTCAATGATAACCCCTTTAACTAGAATTTTTGGTCATGTGACGGAGGCCTTCCGCTGGCTTTCCAGCCCACTCTATATTTTAAAAGCCTTGGAAAGACAGGGGTTGTCTGAGATACGAGTGTCAAGCAGCGATACGAGAGTCCATAGTCTGGAACACTGTTCCTGGCTACGGACCAAACTCATTCTCCAGGCTGAGGGACTGACTACCTCAGAACTACGTCTTTAAGGGTGATGGACTGATTACATCGTCTTCACACCTCTACTCTCCTAAATTCTTCTGTATTCGACTGAAGAAGCCTACTGTGTGGGCGAAACGTTTCGGAATAAAGATACCAAATTGTTGTATATGTGTCTTATTAAGTTGTCGCTATTAGTGCTCGTCACGGCTTTATGCAGGGGCGCTCACCCGGCATAATGCCGTGACGAGCACTGTATATACCATTTTTATATTCAATACGAGAGTCGTATAATAAGGCTGTTAAAAAGATGAGCAGACTCGGCGAACAATAAGGCGCAACACCGTGACTGGAACAATACACAGATAACCCGCACATAGGGGAGAGAAACTTGTTACGAGATTTTGGTCCGACTTGGACCATTGACAAGTCACAGTCAGTGGTCCAAGTCGGACCGAAAGATCGTCATAAGCTTGTTTCTCCTATGTGCGGGTTATCCGTGTAATGGCAAAACTCGCTTCTGCTCCCACCGAGACACGAAAACCAAGGAAGGAATGTTAACTGTCTGTTTTCCTGCGAACGTCGAATTTGTGGTGACGAATTACTTAAAATTCAAGATCACATAGAGAGTATCATCTCCAGCAAAGATCACATAGAGAGTATCATCTCCAGCAAAGATCACATAGAGAGTATCATCTCCAGCAAAGATCACATAGAGAGTATCATCTCCAGCAAAGATCACATAGAGAGTATCATCTCCAGCAAAGATCACATAGAGAGTATCTTCTCCAGCAAAGATCACATAGAGAGTATCTTCTCCAGCAAAGATCACATAGTATCATCTCCAGCAAAGATCACATAGAGAGTATCTTCTCGAGCAAAGATCACATAGAGTATCATCTCCAGCAAAGATCACATAGAGAGTATCTTCTCCAGCAAAGATCACATAGAGAGTATCTTCTCCAGCAAAGATCACATAGAGAGTATCTTCTCCAGCAAAGATCACATAGAGAGTATCATCTCCAGCAAAGATCACATAGAGAGTATCTTCTCCAGCAAAGATCACATAGAGAGTATCTTCTCCAGCAAAGATCACATAGAGAGTATCATCTCCAGCAAAGATCACATGGAGAGTATCTTCTCCAGCAAAGATCACATAGAGAGTATCATCTCCAGCAAAGATCACATAGAGAGTATCATCTCCAGCAAAGATCACATAGAGAGTATCATCTCCAGCAAAGATCACATAGAGAGTATCTTCTCCAGCAAAGATCACATAGAGAGTATCTTCTCAAGCAAAGATCACATAGAGAGTATCTTCTCCAACAAAGATCACATAGAGAGTATCTTCTCAAGCAAAGATCACATAGAGTATCTTCTCCAGCAAAGATCACATAGAGAGTATCTTCTCAAGCAAAGATCACATAGAGAGTATCTTCTCCAGCAAAGATCACATAGAGAGTATCATCTCCAGCAAAGATCACATAGAGAGTATCTTCTCAAGCAAAGATCACAGAGAGTATCTTCTCAAGCAAAGATCACATAGAGAGTATCTTCTCAAGCAAAGATCACATAGAGAGTATCTTCTCAAGCAAAGATCACATAGAGAGTATCATCTCCAGCAAAGATCACATGGAGAGTATCTTCTCCAGCAAAGATCACATAGAGAGTATCATCTCCAGCAAAGATCACATGGAGAGTATCTTCTCCAGCAAAGATCACATAGAGAGTATCTTCTCAAGCAAAGATCACATAGAGAGTATCTTCTCCAGCAAAGATCACATAGAGAGTATCATCTCCAGCAAAGATCACATGGAGAGTATCTTCTCCAGCAAAGATCACATAGAGAGTATCATCTCCAGCAAAGATCACATGGAGAGTATCTTCTCCAGCAAAGATCACATAGAGAGTATCTTCTCATGCAAAGATCACATAGAGAGTATCTTCTCCAGCAAAGATCACATAGAGAGTATCATCTCCAGCAAAGATCACATGGAGAGTATCTTCTCCAGCAAAGATCACATAGAGAGTATCATCTCCAGCAAAGATCACATAGAGAGTATCTTCTCCAGCAAAGATCACATAGAGAGTATCTTCTCAAGCAAAGATCACATAGAGAGTATCTTCTCAAGCAAAGATCACATAGAGAGTATCTTCTCCAGCAAAGATCACATAGAGAGTATCTTCTCAAGCAAAGATCACATAGAGAGTATCTTCTCAAGCAAAGATCACATAGAGAGTATCATCTCCAGCAAAGATCACATAGAGAGTATCTTCTCCAGCAAAGATCACATAGAGAGTATCATCTCCAGCAAAGATCACATAGAGAGTATCTTCTCCAGCAAAGATCACATAGAGAGTATCTTCTCAAGCAAAGATCACATAGAGAGTATCTTCTCCAGCAAAGATCACATAGAGAGTATCATCTCCAGCAAAGATCACATGGAGAGTATCTTCTCCAGCAAAGATCACATAGAGAGTATCATCTCCAGCAAAGATCACATAGAGAGTATCTTCTCCAGCAAAGATCACATAGAGAGTATCATCTCCAGCAAAGATCACATAGAGAGTATCATCTCCAGCAAAGATCACATAGAGAGTATCATCTCCAGCAAAGATCACATAGAGAGTATCATCTCCAGCAAAGATCACATAGAGAGTATCATCTCCAGCAAAGATCACATAGAGAGTATCATCTCCAGCAAAGATCACATAGAGAGTATCTTCTCAAGCAAAGATCACATAGAGAGTATCTTCTCAAGCAAAGATCACATAGAGAGTATCATCTCCAGCAAAGATCACATAGAGAGTATCATCTCCAGCAAAGATCACATAGAGAGTATCATCTCCAGCAAAGATCACATAGAGAGTATAATCTCCAGCAAAGATCACATAGAGAGTATCTTCTCCAGCAAAGATCACATAGAGAGTATCTTCTCAAGCAAAGATCACATAGAGAGTATCTTCTCCAGCAAAGATCACATACAGTATCTTCTCCAGCAAAGATCACATAATCTTCTCCAGCAAAGATCACATAGTATCTTCTCCAGCAAAGGTCACATAGTATCTTCTCCAGCAAAGATCACATACAGTATCTTCTCCAGCAAAGATCACATACAGTATCTTTTCCAGCAAAGATCACATAGAGAATATCTTCTCCAGCAAAGATCACATAGAGAGTATCTTCTCCAGCAAAGATCACATAGAGAGTATCTTCTCCAGCAAAGATCACATAGAGAGTATCTTCTCCAGCAAAGATCACATAGAGAGTATCTTCTCCAGCAAAGATCACATAGAGAGTATCATCTCCAGCAAAGATCACATACAGTATCTTCTCCAGCAAAGATCACATACAGTATCTTTTCCAGCAAAGATCACATAGAGAGTATCTTCTCCAGCAAAGATCACATAGAGAGTATCTTCTCCAGCAAAGATCACATAGTATCTTCTCCAGCAAAGATCACATACAGTATCTTCTCCAGCAAAGATCACATAGAGAGTATCTTCTCCAGCAAAGATCACATACAGTATGTTCTCCAGCATCAGCGTCTCTCGCCACATGATCTGTGACTGTAAAGGTACAGCGGACATGGTTCACCTCAACGCCAGGAACTAGAACAAAACTGAGCACAGATATACCTACCAGCACCACCGTCAACACAGTGGCGACTATACTACGCAAATCGAGCAATGGTTTTACTGTGGTTACCACCAGAACCACCCGAGACATGTTCTCCACATAGGGCACAAGGACGTCACTATTTTCTTCTCACTATCTTTATTCAAAAGGGGAATTATCAACAGACCATCGCTGTTTACAAGAAAAAACCTTGGTAACTTAATTCCCAATCAGCCGAGCTGTGGTGCCTACGTTGGATTGCTTGTTGTCAGCACCATAAAACCTGATTGACCAGACCGATCATCAACCACGAGACTGAGCCGATTGAAGAAGACTTCGAGTACAAGCAAGTAGAGCATCCCCTTTACTGTTGCTCAGGTGGGTGTTGCTGCTGATCATAGGGAAGCAGAACTGAACCCAATGGAACAGTGTTATCCAATAGGATCAGAAATAGTGGACCACCTTTAAGAAATTGCTAGTAGTTTTCTCAAGGACCTGGGTTCAAGGCTCAACGAAACAGCTAGAGAACCAAGGACTGCCAACTTCTGGTCCTGCTGCTGACGATAGATCATATTTTAACAGCTTACCCCTTTCTGCCTACATGGATTCTATTACCGAGGTGCCTGTAGGGACCTCGGGGAACTTA
>NC_091343.1:19061190-19071190 GCF_038502225.1 Cherax quadricarinatus | reverse complement strand
ATCATGTCTCCCCTGACCCTTCTGTCCTCCAGTGTCAGTCCGATTTCCCTTAACCTTTCCTCGTACGACATTCCCTTGAGCTCTGGGACTAGCCTTGTTGCAAACCTTTGTACTTTCTCTAACTTCTTGACGTGCTTGACCAGGTGTGGGTTCCAGACTGGTGCTGCATACTCCAGTATGGGCCTAACATACACAGTGTACAGTGTCTTGAACGATTCCTTATTAAGGTATCGGAACGCTATTCTCAGGTTTGCCAGGCGCCCGTATGCTGCAGCGGTTATTTGGTTGGTGTGTGCCTCCGGTGATGTACTCGGTGTTATGGTCACCCCAAGGTCTTTCTCCCTGAGTGAGGTCTGTAGTCTTTGTCCACCTAGCCTATACTCTGTCTGCGGTCTTCTTTGCCCCTCCCCAATCTTCATGACTTTGCATTTGGCTGGATTGAATTCGAGAAGCCAGTTGCTGGACCACATGTCCAGCCTGTCCAGGTCTCTTTGCAGTCCTGCCTCATCCTCGTCCGATTTAATTCTTCTCATCAACTTCACGTCATCTGCGAACAGGGACACTTCAGAGTCTATTCCTTCCATCATGTCGTTCACATATATCAAAAATAGCACTGGTCCTAGAACTAACCCCTGTGGGACCCCGCTCGTAACAGGCGCCCACTGTGATACCTCTTCACGTACCATGACTCGTTGCTGCCTCCCTGTCAGGTATTCCCTTATCCATTGCAGTGCCCTCCCTTTTACGTGCGCCTGATCCTCCAGCTTCTGCACTAATCTCTTGTGGGGAACTGTGTCAAAGGCCTTCCTGCAGTCTAGGAAAACGCAATCTACCCACCCCTCTCTCTCGTGTCTTACTTCTGTTACCTTGTCATAAAACTCCAGGAGGTTTGTGATACAAGATTTGCCTTCCATGAACCCATGCTGGTTTTCATTTATAATTTTGTTCCTTTCCAGGTGTTCGACCACTCTCCTCCTGATAATCTTCTCCATGACTTTGCACACAATACATGTCAGAGACATAGGTCTGAAGTTTAGTGCCTCGTTTCTGTTTCCTTTCTTAAATATGGGGACTACATTAGCTGTCTTCCATTTCTCAGGTAGTTGCCCAGTTTCAAGGGATGTGTTGAAGATTGTGGTTAGAGGCACACACAGCATCTCTGCTCCTTCTCTAAGGACCCATGGGGAGATGTTGTCCGGTCCCATCGCCTTTGAGGTGTCAAGGTCACTTAAGAGCTTCTTCACCTCCTCCTCAGTTGTTCGTATGTCATCCAACACTTGTTGGTATATTCCCTCTTGATGTTCCCTTCTGTGCTGTCTTCCCACAGCCCTTCCTGTCTCTACTGTAAAAGCTTCCTTAAATCTCCTGTTCAGCTCCTCACATACCTCCTGATCATTTCTTGTGAGTTCTCCACCTTCTGTCCTTAATCTGATCACCTGGTCTTTGACTGTTGTCTTCCTCCTGATGTGGCTATACAATAGTTTCGGGTCAGTCTTGATTCTCGATGCTATGTCATTTTCATACTGTCGCTGCGCCTCCCTCCTTACCTGTGCGTACTCATTCCTGTGTGTGTGTGTGTTTGTACTCACCTAATTGTGGTTGCAGGGGTCGAGACTCAGCTCCTGGCCCCGCAAGACTCGGCTCCTGGCCCCGCTGTGTGTGTGTGTGTGTGTGTGTGTGTGTGTGTGTGTATTTGTGTGTGTGTATTTGTGTGTGTGTGTGTGTGTGTGTGTGTACTCACCTATTTGTGGTTGCAGGGGTCGAGTCATAGCTCCTGGCCCCGCCTCTTCACTGATTGCTACTAGGTCCTCTCTCTCCTTGCTCCATGAGCTTTATCATACCTCGCCTTAAAACTATGTATGGTTCCCGCCTCCACTACTTCACTTTCTAGGCTATTCCACGGCTTGACTACTCTATGACTGAAGAAATACTTCCTAACATCCCTTTGATTCATCTGAGTCTTCAACTTCCAATTGTGACCCCTTGTGTCTGTGTCCCATCTCTGGAACATCCCGTCTTTGTCCACCTCGTCTATTCCGCGCAGTATTTTATATGTCGTTATCATGTCTCCCCTGACTCTCCTGGCCTCCAGTGTCGTCAGGCCGATTTCCCTCAACCTTTCTTCGTAGGACAATCCCCGTAGCTCTGGGACTAGTCTTGTTGCAAACCTTTGCACTTTCTCTAATTTCTTGACGTGCTTGACTAGGTGTGGATTCCAAACTGGTGCTGCATACTCCAGTATGGGCCTGACGTAAATGGTATACAGAGTCTTAAACGAATCCTTACTGAGGTATCGGAACGCTATCCGTAGGTTTGCCAGGCGCCCGTATGCTGCAGCAGTTATTTGATTGATGTGCGCCTCAAGAGATATGCTCGGTGTTATACTCACCCCAGATCTTTTTCCTTGAGTGAGGTTTGCAGACTTTGGCCATCTAAACTATATTGCGTCTGCGGTCTTCTTTGCCCTTCCCCAATCTTCATGACTTTGCATTTGGTAGGGTTAAACTCAAGGAGCCAGTTGCTGGACCAGGCTTGTAGCCTGTCCAGGTCTCTTTGTAGTCCTGCCTGACCCTCATCCGATTTGATTCTTCTCATTAACTTCACATCATCCGCAAACAAGGACACTTCTGAGTCTATCCCTTCCGTTATGTCATTCACATATACCAAGAACAGCACAGGTCCTAGGATTGACCCCTGTGGAACCCCGCTTGTCACAGGCGCCCACTCTGACACCTCGTCACGTACCATGACTCGTTGTTGCCTCCCTGTCAGGTATTCTCTGATCCATTGCAGTGCCTTTCCTGTTATGTGTGCCTGATCCTCTAGCTTTTGCAGTAACCTCTTGTGAGGAACTGTGTCGAAGGCCTTCTTGCAGTCCAAAAAAATGCAGTCGATCCACCCCTCTCTCTCTTGTCTTACTTCTGTTACCTTGTCATAAAACTCTAGTAGGTTTGTGACACAGGATTTTCCCTCCCTGAAACCGTGCTGGTTGTCAATTATACACTTGTTTCTTTCCAGGTGTTCCACCACTCTCCTCCTGATGATCTTCTCCATGACCTTGCATACTATACACGTTAGTGATACAGGTCTGTAGTTTAGTGCCTCATGTCTGTCTCCCTTTTTAAAAATTGGGACTACATTTGCCATCTTCCATACCTCGGGGAGTTGCCCAGTTTCAAATGATGTGTTGAAGATCTTTGTTAATGGCACACACAATATCTCTGCTCCCTCTTTAAGGACCCACGGAGAGATGTCTGGTCCCACCGCCTTTGAGATGTCAAGTTCGCATAGCAGCTTCTTCACCTCCTCCTTGGTTATATGTACCTCATCCAGCACTTGCTGGTGTACCCCCCTGCTCTGATTTCCTGGAGTCCTACTGGTTTCCACTGTAAATACTTCTTTAAATCTCGTGTTGAGCTCCTGACATACCTCCCGGTCGTTTCTTGTGAATTCCCCATCACCCTTCCTCAGTCTGATTACCTAACTGTTGTTTTCCTCCTGATGTGGCTGTACAACAGCTTCGGGTCAGTCTTGACTTTCGATGCTATGTCATTTTCGTATTGCCGCTGAGCCTCCCTTCTTATCTGTGCATATTCGTTTCTGGCTCTTCGGCTAATCTCTTTATTTTCCTGAGTTCTCTGTCTTCTGTACCTTTTCCATTCTCTAGTACACCTAGTTTTTCCCTCCCTACACCTTTGGGTGAACCAAGGACTCGTTCTGTTCTTCCCATTATTTCTGTTTCCCTTGGGAACAAACCTCTCCTCTGCCTCCTTGCATTTTACATAAGAACATAAGAACATAAGAAAGGAGGAACACTGCAGGAGGCCTGTTGGTCCATACTAGGCAGGTCCTTTACAATTCATCCCACTAACAAAACATTTGCCCAACCCAATTTTCAATGCCACCCAAGAAATAAGCTCTGATGTGAAAGTCCCACTCAAATCCAACCCCTCCCACTCATAAGAACATAAGAACATAAGAACGAAGGAACACTGCAGAAGGCCTACTGGCCCATGCGAGGCAGGTCCAAGTCTCCTACCGGCTTAAGCCAATGCACCCAACCTAGTCAGGTCAGGTCACATTGACTTAAGGGAGGAACACGGCAACCGACCTGTTAGCACAAGCTATCAGGTCTAACTCACACCCACCCACATCTACTCATGTATTTATCCAACCTATTTTTAAAGCTACACAACGTTCTGGCCTCTATAACGGTACTTGGGAGTTTGTTCCACTCATCCACAACTCTATTACCAAACCAGTACTTTCCTATATCCTTCCTGAATCTGAATTTTTCCAACTTAAAACCATTGCTGCGAGTCCTGTCTAGGCTAGATATTTTCAGCACACTATTTACATCCCCTTTATTTATTCCTGTCTTCCACTTATACACCTCAATCATATCCCCCCTAATTCTACGTCTTTCTAGAGAGTGCAGTTTCAGGGCCCTTAGTCTATCCTCATAGGGAAGGTTTCTGATACATGGGATCATCTTTGTCATCCTCCTCTGCACATTTTCCAGAGAATTTATATCCATTCTGTAATACGGTGACCAAAACTGTGCAGCATAATCTAAATGAGGCCTAACCAAGGATGTATAGAGTTGAAGAACAACCTGAGGACTCCTATTATTTATGCTTCTTGATATGAAGCCAAGGATTCTATTAGCTTTATTGCGAACACTTATGCACTGTTGTCTTGGTTTCAGATTACTGCTAACCAGAACTCCTAAATCTTTTTCGCAATCCGTAATATTAAGATCTACATTATTTAGTTTATATGTGGCATGGTTATTGTCCTGTCCAACATTTAGAACTTTGCATTTGTCTATATTAAACTGCATCTGCCACTTCTCCGACCACTGCATCAGTCTATTCAAATCTTCCTGGAGTGCTCGAATGTCCTCGTCAGAATGAATTCGACGGCCTATTTTGGTGTCATCGGCAAACTTGCCGATGTCGCTCTTTATGCCCTCATCTATGTCGTTTATGTAGATTGTGAACAGCAGGGGGCCCAACACTGACCCCTGTGGAACACCGCTCGTGACGCTTCCCCACTCTGATTTCTCCCCATTTATGCAAACTCTCTGCTGCCTATTTGTCAACCATGCCTCTATCCAGGAAAAAATTTCTCCTCCTATTCCATGTGCTTTAATTTTCCTCAATAGTCTCTGATGTGGGACCCTGTCAAAAGCCTTACTGAAGTCCATATACACAATATCATATTCATTACCATGATCTACCTCCTCAAATACCTTAGTGAAAAAAGTTAATAAATTCGTAAGGCAGGAACGCCCCTTTGTAAAACCATGCTGAGATTCGTTGATTAATTTATGCTTTTCAAGGTGGCTACGAACTGCCTCGGCAATTATTGATTCCATAAATTTTCCCACTATGGAGGTTAGGCTTATTGTACTTATCCAACCTAGATTTGAAACTACCCAAAGTCCCAGCCTCAATAACCCAACTAGGTAGACTGTTCCACTCATCAACTACCCTATTTCCAAACCAATACTTTCCTATGTCCTTTCTAAATCTAAACTTGTCTAATTTAAATCCATTACTGCGGGTTCTCTCTTGGAGAGACATCCTCAAGACCTTATTAATATCCCCTTTATTAATACCTATCTTCCACTTATACACTTCGATCAGGTCTCCCCTCATTCTTCGTCTAACAAGTGAATGTAACTTAAGAGTCTTCAATCTTTCTTCATAAGGAAGATTTTTAATGCTATGTATTAATTTAATCATCCTACGCTGAATGTTTTCTAACGAATTTATGTCCATTTTGTAATACGGAGACCAGAACTGAGCTGCATAATCTAGGTGAGGCCTTACTAATGATGTATAAAGCTGCAGTATGACCTCTGGACTTCTGTTGCTTACACTTCTTGATATAAATCCCAGTAATCTATTTGCCTTATTACGTACGCTTAGGCATTGCTGTCTTGGTTTAAGGTTGCTGCTCACCATAACCCCCAAGTCCTTTTCGCAATCTGTATGGCTAAGTTCTACATCATTTAACTTATAAGTGCTAGGGTTATGGACACTCCCAAGCTTCAGAACCTTGCATTTATCTACATTGAACTGCATCTGCCACTTTTCTGACCAAGAATAGAGTTTGTTTAAATCCTCCTGAAGTTCCATAACATCTACGTTTGAATCAATTATCCTACCTATCTTTGTGTCATCGGCGAATTTGCTCATATCACTAGTAATTCCCTCATCAAGATCATTGATATATATTATAAACAACAACGGGCCCAAGACTGATCCCTGTGGAACGCCACTTGTTACAGATCCCCACTCGGACTTAACCCCATTTATGGACACCCTCTGCTTCCTGTCAGTGAGCCATGATTCGATCCACGAGAGCACTTTTCCCCCAATGCCATGAGCTGCCACTTTCTTTAACAGTCTATGGTGCGGAACTCTATCAAAAGCCTTACTAAAATCTAAGTAAATAATATCAAATTCTTTATTGTGGTCAACAGCCTCAAAAGCTTTACTGAAGAAAGTTAATAAATTAGTTAGACAAGACCGGCGTCTTGTGAATCCATGCTGAGTATCATTAATCAAGCTATGCTTATCGAGATGGCTTCTTATAATCTCAGCTATAATTGACTCTAGTAATTTGCCTACAATTGAGGTCAGGCTTATTGGGCGGTAATTTGACGGTAACGACTTGTCCCCTGTTTTAAAAATAGGAATTACATTAGCCATCTTCCACATATCAGACACTACACCTGTTTGAAGAGATAAATTAAAAATATTAGTTAATGGTTCACAGAGTTCCATTTTGCATTCCTTAAGAACCCTTGAAAAAACCTCATCAGGACCCGGCGACTTATTTTGCTTCAGTCTGTCTATCTGCTTCACAACCATCTCACTAGTGACTGTGATGTTACATAATTTATCTTCTTCTAGCCCACTGTAAAAATTAATTACTGGAATATTGTTAGTGTCTTCCTGTGTAAAAACTGAGAGAAAATAATTATTTAAAATCAAGCACATTTCATTCTCTTTGTCAGTAAGATGCCCATAGTTATTTTTAAGGGGACCTATCTTATCTCTAACTTTTGTTCTATAGACCTGGAAAAAACTTTTTGGGTTAGTTTTAGAATCCCTAGCAACTTTAATTTCATAGTCCCTTTTAGCTTTTCTTATCCCCTTTTTAATGTCCCTCTTAATGTCAATATACTGATTCATAAGATGACCCTCACCTCTTTTGATACGCCTATAAATTCCTTTCTTATGCCCTAGTAGATATTTGAGCCTATTATTCATCCATTTTGGGTCATTTCTATTTGATCTAATTTCTTTATATGGGATAAACGCTCTTTGAGCAGCATGTATAGTGTTCAGAAAACTGTCATATTGATAGCTCTCTTCGTTACCCCAGTCAACAGATGATAAGTGTTCTCTAAGCCCATCGTAATCTGCTAAGCGAAAATCTGGGACTGTTACTGAGTTATCGCTACTATCGTACTTCCATTCAATGCTAAATGTAATTGATTTGTGGTCGCTAGCACCCAGTTCCTCTGAAATTTCTAAATTATTAACAAGGGATTCATTGTTTGCCATAACTAAGTCAAGCAGGTTATTTCCCCTTGTAGGTTCTGTCACAAACTGCTTCAAAAAACAATCCTGAAATACTTCTAAGAAGTCGTATGATTCTAAATTCCCAGTCAAGAAATTCCAATCAACATGACTAAAGTTAAAGTCTCCTAGAATTACTACATTATGGTGCCTTGTGGCCTTAACAATTTCCTCCCATAGTAGTTTCCCTTGGTCCCTATCTAAGTTTGGGGGACGGTATATCACTCCTAAAATCAGTTTTTCATGCCCCTCTGAAAATTCTATCCAAACAGACTCTGTATGTGTTACTTCAGACTTAATACCCGTTTTTATGCAACAGTTCAAGCGATCTCGGACATACAATGCCACCCCACCCCCCTTCCCAATACTTCTATCTTCTTGGAACAATTTAAAACCCTGAATATGACATTCCGCAGGCATGTCCCGACTTTTTGAAATAAACCACGTCTCAGTTAAGGCAAATACATTAATGTTACCTGCACTAGCAACTAATCTCAACTCGTCCATCTTATTCCTAGCACTACGGCAATTAGCATAATAAACATTGAAAGACTCTCCTTTCTCTTTACCCTTCCTGCTCATTTCTATTTTTCTACTAAACCTATTACTGTCCTTATCACCCAAGGTCCCTGGCTTTTCAATATCTACCTCGTTGCTACCTTGTTGCCACATAGTCCATCATTTCTTGTACTGGTTTTCCTGTCAGTTCCCTCTCCCACTGAATGTCTTGAAAGAAGTTCCTCAAGCCTGAGTAGTTCCCCCTTTTGTAGTTTGGTTTTTCGCACTCTATTCCTGCTACTCTCTCCACTTGGAGCTCAACTATGTAGTCGAAGCACAGAACCACATGATCACTAGCTCCCAGGGGCCTTTCATACATGATATCCTCGATGTCAGAACTACTCAAGGTGAATACAAGGTCCAGTCTTGCTGGTTCATCATCTCCTCTCTCTCTGGTAGTGTCTCTAACATGTTGATGCATGAGGTTTTCCAGTACCACATCCATCATCTTGGGTCTCCATGTTTCGGGACCCCCATGGGGCTCCAGGTTTTCCCAGTCAATCTCCTTGTGATTGAAATGACCCATAACTAGTAACTTTGCTCCCCCCATGTGTGATCTCCTGGCCACCTCGGCTAGTGTGTCGACCATTGCTCTGTTGCTCTCATCGTATTCTTCTCTTGGCCTCCTGCAGTTCTGTGGCGGGTTGTACATTACTGCAATTATCACCTTATGTCCCTCAGACTGGATTGTTCCTACTAAGTAGTCCCTTTCGCCCGTACCATCCATTCCTTCCATTTTCTCAAACCCACACTGGTTTTTTATGAGCAGTGCAACTCCTCCTCCCCCTCTCCTCCCTCTGTCTTTCCTGAGGATTTGATATCCGGATGGAAAGATTGAATCTGTTATTATTCTGGTGAGTTTTGTTTCTGTGAGTGCTATTATGTCTGGGGATGTCTCCTTGATTCTTTCGTGCCACTCCTCATACTTATTTGTTATTCCATCTGCATTTGTATACCACACCTTCAACTTCTTTTCTAAGACTGTGGTCTGGGAAGTATATTGGGGTTGGGGAAGTGGGAGACCTGATAAGGAACTATGGGTGGTTGCTGTGGGGGTGGAGTTTGTAATGCAGTGGGTGGGGGCATTGGATGTGGCATGGGTGTTTTGGTTTAGAGTGTTTGGTTGCACTGGGGTTGACCTGATTGGGAGGCTTCTATAGGAAGTTGTGAGGGAGGCTGTATTTGATCTTCCTGTATCTGGGATCTCCCGTCTGTCTTCTCCATCCCCTCTCTTTCCTCCTATCACCTTTGTACCATCTCTCTCACTTTCTGCCTTTCTGCTTGTGTTCTGTTGCGGTCGAGATACACCTTCCTGTATGCCGGCATGTCCCTTAATCGTGCTTTCTCCTGCAGGATCCTGTTCCGAGTCGATTCTGCCTTGGTCACTTTCACTGGCCGGGTTCTTTTTTTTACAAACCCCCCTATTCTCCGAAAATTTTCCAGCTGGGTCATGTCGTCTTCTCCTATTGTTTACATGATGCTTTCAATTGCTTTTTTTCCCCTTGCTTTCTTGCTTCATATGTTTCCCCTTCAACTTCCTGGAGCCCATACACAAAGACTGACCTAACCCTTTCATTCTCCCACTGCATATCCCTGTGTATCCCCTCATTCAATTTGATTTCCTCCATTGCAGCTTTCCTTTCTTCAGTTTCACTAGCTAGTGTGCTTGGGCTCAGTGGTCTGTCATTTTCCCTTCTCGGCTTTCCCTGGGTTCTGCTGTGGTCTGTTATGGCCTCCACATATAGCTTAGCTCTTTCATTTACTAAAGACTCCACTGACTGAGTTTCTACATGCAGTTTTGCTCCTTTCCCTACAGTCCCCTTATTTGTGACTGAGGTATCAGT
>NC_091343.1:19046190-19056190 GCF_038502225.1 Cherax quadricarinatus | reverse complement strand
TTGATAATGGACCACGATGGCACCGAAACGTGTTAAATAACGGTCCACCATTGACCGATACTTGTCACATAATGGTTCATCATTGACCGAAACATGTTCATATTGGCACACCATTGCCCGAAACTTGTTAATAATGTATATTAATATTGGTGGAATTACCGACAATATGTCAGGTAAAAGAACACAAGTCTAATGTGGCATTTTATTGTGGCAACGTTTCGCTCTCCAGGAGCTTTGTCAAGCCTTCACAAACAACACAGGTTCATGTTTATGTAGGTTGGCCAGGATGAGTCCTGGTCTGGGTCTTCTCAATGTGGTGACCCGGCAGTGACTCCCGAAGGAGTGTCGGAGTTGGAACATGTGATGTACCGTTTATGACAGAGGCACAGTGAGTCTTCTTCAGGTCAAGTAGAATATAGATAAATGGTTCAGAGAACCGACAGGTTGATAAATGTTGCACATGTGTCTAATTTATCAGGTCAAGTTGAGTACCGTTTGCAGCCCTATGGCAGAGGCGCAGCGACTCGACTCCATTTGAGGCATTCCTGGCACTCAGGCCGCAGCCCCAGTGCCAGAGCGACTCAGGATATTCTCTGGAGGTGTGTTGAACACTTGACGTCTGTCCTGAGCAGTACTGAGCAGTACAAGTACTGTTACTACTACTACTACCACAAGTGCTACTACTACTACTACTACTACTACTACCACCACAAGTGCTACTACTACTGCTACTACTGTTACTACTACTACTACCACAAGTGCTACTACTACTGCTACTACTACTACTACTATTACTACTACTACTACTACTACTACTACTACTACTACTGCTACTACTGCTACTACTACTACTACTGCTACTACTACTACTACTACTACTACTGCTACTACTACCACCGCCTACAACGATTATACTTTGCACCTCGCTCTGTATCTGTGTCCATGAATTGTTTGTAACAGCTTGATAAAGCTCCTGGAGAGCGAAACGTTGCCACGGTAAAATGTCACATTTGTTGCATTTGTGTATTTTTACCTAACTATTGTTAATGGTCCACGATGCCCGAAACTTGTTAATAATGGTCCACGATGCCCGAAACTTGTTAATAATGGTCTACGATGCCCGAAACTTGTTAATAATGGTCCACGATGCCCGAAACTTGTTAATAATGGTCCACGGTGCCCGAAACTTGTTAATAATGGTCCACGATGCCCGAAACTTGTTAATAATGGTCCACGATGCCCAAAACTTGTTAATAATGGTACATCATGAACCGAAACTTGTTAATAATGGTCCATCATGGACCGAAATGTCTTCTAAACTGAAAGGTGTCCTTTCTGAAGTGTGGGTTTTTTGTGTCTCGTTCCAGACACGGTATCGACACTTTCATTCTTAATACAATAATAATAACAGTAAATAGTAGCAGTAGTAGTAATAATAATAATTAATAATAATAATGGAAAGCTATCTTTGTTATTGCCTCATTTAGTCAAAAGAGCTGCAGAAGAAGAAGAAAGTATAATACACAGTGGTATTTCTAGTAGTTTTTCCATGAATACTTGATCAGGAGGCGTCATCAAGAGGCGACGTCTCTACAATAGTTCCTCCTCTCATTTAACTTCAGCTGTTAATGCTTCCAGGTCCTCACTCCTTGTTAGAATCTTCTCCCTTCGCCAATTTTCTCTCAGTGCAGTGGTTATCGAGGTGGAGTACGTGCCCTTAACTACCTGGAGGTCGTTTCGGGGGTCAGTGCCCCCTGTGGGTTAAGGATTGGGCCTCCCGGTGGATCAGAGCCTTATCAAGCAGGGTGCTACTGCTGGCAAAGCGCAATCCAACGTAGGAACCACCAGCCCGGTTGATCGGGCACTGAATTGAAGTATCCGTCCATTTCCCAAACGGGGGGTTGGGTGTGAGTGGATCTCTGGGGAGGAGCGTTCACCAGAAGAATGGCAGAATGCTTTTTTTAATATCCCTGTTTTATTTTTTAATTAGATTTCAAATGTATTCGATATATGTTTAGTTATCCGATAAATTACCAAGATGAAACGAAAAATTTTCTTTTCGTACCAGACGAACCAAGCTTAATGGAAACCGGAAGACAGCCGTCCAGGATACTGTTAGAAGCCCCAAGTATTTCTGCACATATTCAGAATCCAAGTTAAGAACTTCCTATAGAACTGGATCGTTATTATTTTCAACTTAGTATGCTTCCAGGGAGCCTCGGTTATAGCTTAGGATTTTCACTGACTGCGTCCATCCAGCTGAGGCCTTTATAGTACGGTAATTTTCGAATTATTATCGCTTATGACTCCCATACACAGTTCTGTGGAGGGTGTGAGTGCTAGTGTTGTGGAGGGTGTGAGTGCTAGTGTTGTGGAGGGTGTGAGTGCTAGTGTTGTGGAGGGTGTGAGTGCTAGTGTTGTGGAGGGTGTGAGTGCTAGTGTTGTGGAGGGTGTGAGTGCTAGTGTTGTGGAGGGTGTGAGTGCTAGTGTTGTGGAGGGTGTGAGTGCCAGTGTTGTGGAGGGTGTGAGTGCTAGTGTTGTGGAGGGTGTGAGTGCTAGTGTTGTGGAGGGTGTGAGTGCTAGTGTTGTGGAGGGTGTGAGTGCTAGTGTTGTGGAGGGTGTGAGTGCTAGTGTTGTGGAGGGTGTGAGTGCTAGTGTTGTGGAGGGTGTGAGTGCTAGTGTTGTGGAGGGTGTGAGTGCTAGTGTTGTGGAGGGTGTGAGTGCTAGTGTTGTGGAGGGTGTGAGTGCTAGTGTTGTGGAGGGTGTGAGTGCTAGTGTTGTGGAGGGTGTGAGTGCTAGTGTTGTGGAGGGTGTGAGTGCTAGTGTTGTGGAGGGTGTGAGTGCTAGTGTTGTGGAGGGTGTGAGTGCCAGTGTTGTGGAGGGTGTGAGTGCCAGTGTTGAGGGTGTGAGTGCCAGTGTTGTGGAGGGTGTGAGTGCCAGTGTTGTGGAGGGTGTGAGTGCCAGTGTTGTGGAGGGTGTGAGTGCCAGTGTTGAGGAGGGTGTTAGTGCCAGTGTTGAGGGTGTGAGTGCCAGTGTTGTGGAGGGTGTGAGTGCCAGTGTTGTGGAGGGTGTGAGTGCAAGTGTTGTGGAGGGTGTGAGTGCCAGTGTTGTGGAGGGTGTGAGTGCCAGTGTTGTGGAGGGTGTGAGTGCCAGTGTTGTGGAGGGTGTGAGTGCCAGTGTTGTGGAGGGTGTGAGTGCCAGTGTTGTGGAGGGTGTGAGTGCCAGTGTTGTGGAGGGTGTGAGTGCCAGTGTGGTTGAGGGTGTGAGTGCCAGTGTTGTGGAGGGTGTGAGTGCCAGTGTTGTGGAGGGTGTGAGTGCCAGTGTTGTGGAGGGTGTGAGTGCCAGTGTTGTGGAGGGTGTGAGTGCCAGTGTTGTGGAGGGTGTGAGTGCCAGTGTTGTGGAGGGTGTGAGTGCCAGTGTTGTGGAGGGTGTGAGTGCCAGTGTTGAGGGTGTGAGTGCCAGTGTTGTGGAGGGTGTGAGTGCCAGTGTTGTGGAGGGTGTGAGTGCCAGTGTTGTGGAGGGTGTGAGTGCCAGTGTTGTGGAGGGTGTGAGTGCCAGTGTTGTGGAGGGTGTGAGTGCCAGTGTTGTGGAGGGTGTGAGTGCCAGTGTTGTGGAGGGTGTGAGTGCCAGTGTTGTGGAGGGTGTGAGTGCCAGTGTTGTGGAGGGTGTGAGTGCCAGTGTTGTGGAGGGTGTGAGTGCCAGTGTTGTACACACAAGACGAGGTCTAAGCAAGGGTAAAGTTCTCCATCACTTCAAGAATTCATTGTAACAAGTAAAACTGTCTTGTAGGAACTTGTGAAAGACTTCATAATTCACCATCTGACTAGCAGTGCCTCTCCCTCCCCTGCTACTGCCTCTCTTCCTCCCTTGCTACTGCCTCTCTTCCTCCCCTGCTACTGCCTCTCCCCTCCCGTGCTGCTGCCTCCCCCTCCCCTGCTACTGCCTCTCTTCCTCCCCTGCTACTGCCTCTCTTCCTCCCCTGCTACTGCCTCTCTTCCTCCCCTGCTACTGCCTCTCTTCCTCCCCTGCTACTGCCTCTCTTCCTCCCCTGCTACTGCCTCTCTTCCTCCCCTGCTACTGCCTCTCTTCCTCCCCTGCTACTGCCTCTCTACCTCCCCTGCTACTGCCTCTCTTCCTCCCCTGCTACTGCCTCTCTTCCTCCCCTGCTACTGCCTCTCTTCCTCCCCTGCTACTGCCTCTCTTCCTCCCCTGCTACTGCCTCTCTTCCTCCCCTGCTACTGCCTCTCTTCCTCCCCTGCTACTGCCTCTCTTCCTCCCCTGCTACTGCCTCTCTTCCTCCCCTGCTACTGCCTCTCTTCCTCCCCTGCTACTGCCTCTCTACCTCCCCTGCTACTGCCTCTCTACCTCCCCTGCTACTGCCTCTCCCCTCCCGTGCTGCTGCCACTCCCCTCCTCTGCTACTGCCTCTATCCCTCCCCTGCTACTGCCTCTCTACCTCCCCTGCTACTGCCTCTCCCCTCCCGTGCTGCTGCCACTCCCCTCCTCTGCTACTGCCTCTCTCCCTCCCCTGCTACTGCCTCTCTACCTCCCCTGCTACTGCCTCTCCCCTCCCGTGCTGCTGCCACTCCCCTCCTCTGCTACTGCCTCTCTCCCTCCCCTGCTACTGCCTCTCTACCTCCCCTGCTACTGCCTCTCCCCTCCCCTGCTACTGCCTCTCCCCTCCTCTGCTACTGCCTCTCTCCCTCCCCTGCTACTGCCTCTCCCTCCCCTGCTACTGCCTCTCCCTCCCCTGCTACTGCCTCTCCCTCCCCTGCTACTGCCTCTCCCCCCCTCCCCTGCTACTGCCTCTCCCCCCCTCCCCTGCTACTGCCTCTCCCTCCCCTGCTACTGCCTCTCCCCCTCCCCTGCTACTGCCTCTCCCTCCCCTGCTACTGCCTCTCCCTCCCCTGCTACTGCCTCTCCCTCCCCTGCTACTGCCTCTCCCCTGACTTCCACTGTCGTTGTGGACTCTTTGTTTTTTCAGTGTAAATGTCAATATATATATATTAGAGAGATTGGGAGGCCGCCGCATGCTTCGGCTCAGCCTGGCACAATTTGAGAGTTGAATCTGATATCGCCCTTGGCACCGTGCCATCGTGTGTGTGTGTGTGTGTGTGTGTGTGTGTGTGTTGTGTGTATTGTGTATTGTGTGTGAGTATTGTGTGTGAGTATTGTGTGTGTGTGTGTGTGTGTGTGAATATTGTGTGTAAGTATTGTGGGGCGGTGTGTGTGTTACGAAGTGTCGAAGGCACTTGTCGATAGACACTTGACCTGGTTTTTTTTCTGTTTTACGAGGTGTCAAAGACACTTACCGATAGACACTTCACCTGTTTTGTGCATGTGTTTTAAGTATCTCTCTCTCTCTCTCTTTCTCTCACTCTCTCTCCCAGGGGACGACCTCTGGGCTTCTGGTCTTAAGCCACCGTAAAAACCCCGCCTGGGCAATAAATCTGAAAAATCCCCAGTAATCCGCAGTGAGCTGGCCTTCGTGTAAATCCTGGTGTAATGGTTTAGGGAGAGACCCGAGAGAGAGAGAGAGAGAGAGAGAGAGAGAGAGAGAGAGAGATAGAGAGAGAGGCCTTGCTCTGTGTCACATTGGCTGGGGGACAACCACCTGTCTGTCTTGATCCATCCCTCTCTCTCTCTCTCTCTCTCTCTCTCTCTCTCTCTCTCTCTCTCTCTCTCTCTCTCTCTCTCTCTCTATCTATCTATCTATCTATCTATCTATCTTTCTAGCTTTATCTTACTCTCTCGACCATCCTGTAAAACAAATGGAATTTATGTATCTATTCCCTGACCTAAAAATCTAAATTACTCGACACTCATGAATATTGTAATTGCCTATTTGGTAAAATTTACAAGTTTTACATAACATTGATCTATGGGAACAGTCATAGCTGAGATAACTTGAACCTGCTGTTGTAATTACTCACACAACTGTATTTACCTGTTTGTTCTCACCTGTTTGTTCTCACCTGTCTGTACTCGTTTGTTCTCACCTGTCTGTACTCGTTTGTTCTCACCTGTCTGTACTCATTTGTTCTCACCTATCTGTACTCATCTGTTTGTTTTCACCTGTCTGTACTCATCTCTGTACTCACCTGTCTGTATTCACATGAATGAAGCTCCATTTACATCAAATTTACTCGTATGTACTCAGCTACTACTTGCACATATGTAATCGTCTTTACTCATCTCTCTGTACTCTCTTATTTGTAATCACCTATATGTACTCTCCTGTCTGTGCTCGCAGGGGGTCGAACCTCCTCCTCCTCCTCCTTTCTGAGTCTCGTCTTTAAGGCATCTCTTTTTAAAAAGAATTTTGCTCATATTTGTAAATGTAGAATGATTAATAATAATGGGGATGATAGTGTTGACGAGGAGAATGATAAAAATGATGTTTATATAGAGGAGATAATAGGTAAATGAAGCTATTACAAGGGGAGAGTTGTTGGCTAACAACATTTACCTGTCAAAGGCAGGTGATTGTGCCTCGCTCTCTGAGGCAACTCAAAAAAGTTAACTCTCTTCAATGACGTTTCCGAAAACCTGGCCATTTTGTAATAATAATAATAATAATAATAATAATAACTGTCATGTCTGTATATTTCTTTGAATTTACGTCGTCTGTTTATGTTTCTTTGATTTCTGTCGTCAGTACGCCATTTTGAATCCACATTTCTCATTCCTTCTGTTTTGAATTCTCACGCATCATCTTTCTGTTTCAAAATATCCTCAGGGCGTCCATTGCTTCCAAAAATTTGTTTCAGAATCCCTCTTTCATCATTTCTTCCCCTTTTCGAAATGTCCTCCGTGGTTCTGATCGACTTTTTTTCCTTCTTCTTGCCGCAGATATTCAAGAATTTTACGAAATCACTCTACTGGACGACAGCAAGAGCGTGCAACAGAAGACAGCAGAGACATTGCAGATTGCTTCTAAATGGGAGATAACCAGTGGTCCCATTACGCCTCATATAACATATACCAAAGACGTAAGTTATCTTTCGTTAAGCGTATGTTATCTTTCGTTAAGCGTAAGTTATCTTTTCTCCAGGTGTAGGTTGTTTTTTCCCCTCAAGCGTTTATCTATTCCCAAGTGTTTCTACTCTATTCCCGAGTGTTTGTTATATTTCCCCAAGTGTTTGTTATCTATTCTCAAGTGTATGTTATCTTTTCTCACGTGTGAGTTATCTTCCCCCCCCCCTCCTCAAGGGTTATCTGTCCTATCTTCAATTTCTCGCATTATTTATCTGCTGCTGGACCAGTTGACCTGGAGTTTACCAGGAGAGGGTTTCGGGGTTCAACCCTCCCGCGGCTCGGTCTGAGACCTGGCCTCGTGGTGGATCAGGGTCTGATCAACCAGGCTGTTACTGCTCGTATTACTGAAGGTGTTCGACACTGACAATTTGATGGATAGGAGACATAGGCAACACTTGGTAATTATCTATATTACCGAAACGTTTCGCTTGTACAGCAGCCTTCTTCAGTCGAATCCACGTGAAAACAGCACTGGAAACAGTGATAGCGACGTGATTAGTCAGTCACTCTCAGTGGGAGGTGGTCAGGTGGGGCTCATGCACGCTTGCTGGAAGTCCAAGCCCCTCACACACAAAAACCTCCTTCACCTCATCCCCTCCAACCTTTCCTAGATGGGGTAAAGGAGGTTTTGTGTGCGAGGGGGTTGGACTTCCAGCAAGCGTGCGTGAGCGTGTTAGACAGGAGCGAATAGAGACAAATGGTTTATAAGACTTGACGTGCTGTTGGAGTGTAAGCATGGTAACATTTATGAAGGGGTTCAGGGAAACCGGCAGGCCGGACTTGAGTCCTGGAGATGGGAAGTACAGTGCCTGCACTCTGAAGGAGGGGTGTTAATGTTGCACGGTTATAACTGTAGTGTAAGCATGCCTCTGGCAAGACAGTGATGGAGTGAATGATGATGAAAGTTTTTCTTTTTCGGGCCACCCTGCCTTGGTGGGAAACGGCCGATGTAAGTAGACCTATTGGCCTAGGCTAGGTAGGTCCAGTTCGTACGCACTTAAGCGTATGTGTTACGCTACTCAGTGTTCTCTTGCCTCTTTTACTCACTGGACAGGATGTTTAACGCGATACATCCGTTTCTTTATCTATTGGTTACCACCTGTTAACAGACACTTGGCCTTTTGTGTGTGTGTGTGTTTACCGAGTTGTGTTTGCTGGGGGAGGGGGTCGAGCCTTCTGACTCCGCCGACATTATATCAGCACCTGGCCTTGTGGACTCCATCATACCTACTCTTGAAACTGTGTATTGCGTTTGCCTCTACCAGTTACTCGCCTGGATCATTCCACTTACCACAAGAAACTGAAAATATATTTCCTAACATCCTTCAGTGTATTTTGTGTGTGCCAGTGTAAAGGACGTATATACCTTTGTGTGGCTGTGTAAAGGAAATATGTACCTTTGTGTCATTGTATAAGTGAAACGTATATACATACCTTTTTGTGCCTGTGTAAGTGAAACATGTACATTTGTGTCACTGTATAAGTGAAACGTATATACGTTTGTGTTCCTATGTAAATGAAACATATACTATTGTTTCACTGTTTAAGGGAAGCGTATATACCTTTGTGTGGCTGTGTAAAGGTAATATGTACCTTTGTGTCACTGCTTAAGTGAAGCGTATATACCTTTTTATGGCTGTGTAAAGGAAACGTATATACTTTTGTGTGGCTGTGTAAGGGAAATGTATATACCTTTGTGTCACTGCTTAAGGGGAACCTATATACTTTAAAGTTTAGCTAGGCATTTCAGTTTAATTTCAGGACAGATAAGTATCTTGTCAATTCCGTGTTGTGTTAACGTCAGGGCCACCTGTTCTCCGGCGTTAGTGCCTTCACTTGCCCGTCTGATCTCTTATTTTCTGGGCTGTGTTTACATCTGGCCCAGCTGGAGGGCATACAGAGAATATTTACAAATATATATATATATATATATATATATATATATATATATATATATATATATATATATATATATATATATATATATATATATATATATATATATATATGCAAAACAACCACTCTGAAAGAATAGAGAAATTCCAAGCGCTTTCGTGACTACTCACATTATCAAGGAACTGTGATAATGTGATAACTGCTGATAATGTGAGTAGTCACGAAATCGCTTGGAATTTCTCTATTCTTTCAGAGTGGTTGTTTTGCATATTCTGAAATCACCTGTTTACTGTGATCTTATTGCATATATATATATATATATATATATATATATATATATATATATATATATATATATATATATATATATATATATATATATATATATACACACACACACACCACCGAGAGGTGTGTGTGTCTCGGTGTATATACAATGAGAGTTTCATTCATATCTTAAGTAAAGAATTCTTGACTGGTTGTGAACAGTTTATATGCAGTAGTGTAGTCGGTAGGCTTGAAACCCCGTTAACTAACCAATCAGGAGGTCATGGCTAATTTGTAAGTTAACACGTATTTATTTTGCTAGTTAACACGTGGTTATTTTGCTAGTTAACACGTGGTTACTTTGTTATGTGATATTATTGGTTAACACGTGGTTACTTTGTGATATTGCTAGTTAACACGTGGTTATTTTATGTGATATTGCTAGTTAACACGTGGTTATTTTGTTATGTGATATTGCTAGTTAATACGTGGTTATTTTGTTATGTGATATTGCTAGTTAACACGTGGTTACTTTATGTGATATTGTTGGTTAACACGTGGTTATTTTGTTGTGTGATTATATGGTTATTTTGTTAACACGTGGTTATTTTGTTAGTTAAAGCTTGGTTATTTCATTAACAAGTTGTTATTTAGCTAACACATGGTTAGTTTTTAGTTAACACGTGGTTATTTTCCAACATTGCACTAATGAAAAGCAGGGGTGCCACTGGCACGATAAGAGAGAACACAATAAGTGTCAGGGGCCCAAGACTGTTCAACTGCCTCCCAGCATACATAAT
>NC_091343.1:19036190-19041190 GCF_038502225.1 Cherax quadricarinatus | reverse complement strand
TCTTTGATTTTTTCAGTAGTTTTTTCCAGGTTTTTCTGCTTGTCAGGGAATTTTGATTTCTTATATATTGGTGGTGGTTGTGGTTGTGGTTGTTGTGGTGGTTGTCGTTGCTGTGGTGGTTGTGGTTATTGTGATAATTGTGGTTACTTTGGTGGTTGTGGTTGCTGTGGTGGTTGTGGTTGTGCTGGTGGTGGTTGTGGGTTGCTGTGGTGGTCGTGGTTGTTGTGGTGGTGGTTGATGTGGTTGTTGTGTTGGTGGTGGTGGTGGTTGTTGTGATGGTTGTAGTTGCTGTGGTTGTGTTGGTGGTGGTTGCTGTGGTGGTGATGGTTGTGGTTGCTGTGGTGGTGGTGATGGTTGCGGTTGCTGTGGTGGTTGTAGTTGGTGATGGTTGCTGTGGTGGTTGTGTTGGTGGTGATGGTTGCTGTGGTGGTGATGGTTGCTGTGGTGTTTGTGGTTGTGCTGCTGGTGGTTGTAGTTGCTGTGGTGGTCGTGGTTGTTGTATCAAGTGGGAGTTCGATACGTGGATTAGGGTAGAAATACTCACGTAGGCTGTTATTACTTATAATTGCTGTTATGTGGAGGGAGCCCGCAGCCGTTACCTGTCTCCTTGGTTACACTCGTCAAACTGACTAGCCGGCTGGCCAGTACCCCGTAGTGGGTCTTTTGAAATAGTGTCAGCTCAGCACAGACAGACCGTGACTCAAGACGGTTGGTCGTTGAGTCAACGGACAGGTTACTGGTAACTGGTTACTACTACTGAGACTGGTAACTGGTTACTACTACTGAGAGCTCGGCGACGCTAACGTATGTCGTCCCGACATACAACTAATACAAACTAGAGATGGCAGGTATACGGCTTGGGCTGATTCTATACAATGTCAAAGTACACAACATGAAACATTATAGATACATAAGTAGAACATTGGAATGAAAGCTTACGTAACTGAAACTGTAATGTAATACAAGGTATACTATAGTACAACTTAAAACTCAACAAATTGAGTCAACGGACAGGTTACTGGTAACTGGTTACTGGTAACTGGTTACTACTACTGAGAGTTGTGGTGGTGGTTGATGTGGTTGTTGTGTTGGTGGTGGTGGTTGCTGTGATGGTTGTAGTTGCTGTGGTTGTGTTGGTGGCGGTTGCTGTGGTGGTGATGGTTGCTGTGGTGGTTGTGCTGCTGGTGGTTGTGGTTGCTGTGGTGGTCGTGGTTGTTGTGGTGGTGGTTGATGTGGTTGTTGTTGGTGGTGGTGGTTGCTGTGGTGGTGATGGTTGCTTTGGTGGTTGTGGTTGCTGTGGTGGTTGTAGTTGCTGTGGTTGTTGTGTTGGTGGTGGTTGCTGTGATGGTTGTGGTTGCTGTGGTGGTGGTGATGGTTGTGGTTGCTGTGGTGGTGGTGATGGTTGTGGTTGCTGTGGTGGTTGTGTTGGTGGTGATGGTTGCTGTGGTGGTGATGGTTGCTTTGGTGGTTGTGGTTGCTGTGGTGGTTGTGTTGGTGGTGGTTGCTGCGGTGGTTGTGGTTGATGTGTTGGTGGTGGTGGTTGCTGTGGTTGTTGTGTTGGATGTGGTGGTTGCTGTGGTTGTTGTGTTGGATGTGGTGGTTGCTGTGATGGTTGTAGTTGCTGTGATTGTTGTGTTGGTTGTTGCTGTGGTGGTGATGGTCGTGGTTGCTGTGGTGGTGGTTTGTGGTTGCTGTGGTGGTTGTAGTTGGTGATGGTTGCTGTGGTGGTGGTTGTGTTGGTGGTGATGGTTTCTGTGGTGGTGGTGGATGCTGTGGGGGTGATGGTTGTGGTTGCTGTGGTGGTGGTTGTATCACAGAGGCAGCGACCCCTCACACAGTACGTCTGTCACTAGACAAATATCTGTCAGTGGAGAGATTTATTTTTCACACGTCTACTCCCCCTTTCCTCCTCTCCCCCCTCCTCTCCCTCTCTGTCATCCCCGACCTCCAGAAGTGGGCGGCTGGTGGGTGGGGTGAGCGGCTGGTGGGTTGGGTGGGCGGCTGGTGGGTGGGATGGGCGGCTGGTGGGTGGCTGGTGAGTGGAGATAGAGAGGGAATGAGCCAGGTTGACCACACACACTCAAGAAGAAAGACTAACTTCTCTGATTCAAATACAAAATTTTTCTGAGGCATTTACAGTTTTTATGCATAATATTTACATACATTTTGAAAAATCTACAAAACTAGGCTTTACAATATTTTTGTTTTGTATTTCATCAGCATTCAATTTTTTTTCTATTATCACCAACCATTATTTTATATAAAATTTTAAATTTCAGAAGCACTTTTACTTTATCTTTTTTCATTTGTATATGAGAAGTAGTTTACGTTCTCAACAACAGCAGGAAATGTAACGTATGCAAGCGTGTCAGCCTGGACGAATATATTGGTGCAGGTCCCAGTGGAGCTGCAAATGTATGGTGGGGCATGGAAGGGGTTTGTTTACAAACATTACACGATACACACACACACACACACACACACACACACACACACACACACACACACACACACACACACACAAATGAAGTAGTGGAGGCAGGAACCATACATAGTTTTAAGAAGAGGTATGACAAAGCTCAGGAAGCAGAGAGGGACCAGTACCGATCAGTAAGTAGGCGGGGAGCTGAGTCTCGACCCCTGCAACCACAATTAGGTGAGTACATATATATATATATATATATATATATATATATATATATATATATATATATATATATATATATATATATATATATATATTTTTATTTTTTTTTTATTATCACACTGGCCGATTCCCACCAAGGCAGGGTGGCCCGAAAAAGAAAAACTTTCACCATCATTCACTCCATCACTGTCTTGCCAGAAGGGTGCTTTACACTACAGTTTTTAAACTGCAACATTAACACCCCTCCTTCAGAGTGCAGGCACTGTACTTCCCATCTCCAGGACTCAAGTCCGGCCTGCCGGTTTCCCTGAATCCCTTCATAAATGTTACTTTGCTCACACTCCAACAGCACGTCAAGTATTAAAAACCATTTGTCTCCATTCACTCCTATCAAACACGCTCACGCATGCCTGCTGGAAGTCCAAGCCCCTCGCACCCAACGCCTCCGTTCCCCCCTCCCTCCAACCCTTCCTAGGCCGACCCCTACCCCGCCTTCCTTCCACTACAGACTGATACACTCTTGAAGTCATTCTGTTTCGCTCCATTCTCTCTACATGTCCGAACCACCTCAACAACCCTTCCTCAGCCCTCTGGACAACAGTTTTGGTAATCCCGCACCTCCTCCTAACTTCCAAACTACGAATTCTCTGCATTATATTCACACCACACATTGCCCTCAGACATGACATCTCCACTGCCTCCAGCCTTCTCCTCGCTGCAACATTCATCACCCACGCTTCACACCCATATAAGAGCGTTGGTAAAACTATACTCTCATACATTCCCCTCTTTGCCTCCAAGGACAAAGTTCTTTGTTTCCACAGACTCCTAAGTGCACCACTCACTCTTTTTCCCTCATCAATTCTATGATTCACCTCATCTTTCATAGACCCATCCGCTGACACGTCCACTCCCAAATATCTGAATACGTTCACCTCCTCCATACTCTCTCCCTCCAATCTGATATTCAATCTTTCATCACCTAATCTTTTTGTTATCCTCATAACCTTACTCTTTCCTGTATTCACCTTTAATTTTCTTCTTTTGCACACCCTACCAAATTCATCCACCAATCTCTGCAACTTCTCTTCAGAATCTCCCAAGAGCACAGTGTCATCAGCAAAGAGCAGCTGTGACAACTCCCACTTTGTGTGTGATTCTTTATCTTTTAACTCCACGCCTCTTGCCAAGACCCTCGCATTTACTTCTCTTACAACCCCATCTATAAATATATTAAACAACCACGGTGACATCACACATCCTTGTCTAAGGCCTACTTTTACTGGGAAAAAATTTCCCTCTTTCCTACATACTCTAACTTGAGCCTCACTATCCTCGTAAAAACTCTTCACTGCTTTCAGTAACCTACCTCCTACACCATACACTTGCAACATCTGCCACATTGCCCCCCTATCCACCCTGTCATACGCCTTTTCCAAATCCATAAATGCCACAAAGACCTCTTTAGCCTTATCTAAATACTGTTCACTTATATGTTTCACTGTAAACACCTGGTCCACACACCCCCTACCTTTCCTAAAGCCTCCTTGTTCATCTGCTATCCTATTCTCCGTCTTACTCTTAATTCTTTCAATTATAACTCTACCATACACTTTACAAGGTACACTCAACAGACTTATCCCCCTATAATTTTTGCACTCTCTTTTATCCCCTTTGCCTTTATACAAAGGAACTATGCATGCTCTCTGCCAATCCCTAGGTACCTTACCCTCTTCCATACATTTATTAAATAATTGCACCAACCACTCCAAAACTATATCCCCACCTGCTTTTAACATTTCTATCTTTATCCCATCAATCCCGGCTGCCTTACCCCCTTTCATTTTACCTACTGCCTCACGAACTTCCCCCACACTCACAACTGGCTCTTCCTCACTCCTACAAGATGTTATTCCTCCTTGCCCTATACACGAAATCACAGCTTCCCTATCTTCATCAACATTTAACAATTCCTCAAAATATTCCTTCCATCTTCCCAATACCTCTAACTCTCCATTTAATAACTCTCCTCTCCTATTTTTAACTGACAAATCCATTTGTTCTCTAGGCTTTCTTAACTTGTTAATCTCACTCCAAAACTTTTTCTTATTTTCAACAAAATTTGTTGATAACATCTCACCCACTCTCTCATTTGCTCTCTTTTTACATTGCTTCACCATTCTCTTAACTTCTCTCTTTTTCTCCATATACTCTTCCCTCCTTGCATCACTTCTACTTTGTAAAAACTTCTCATATGCTAACTTTTTATCCCTTACTACTCTCTTTACATCATCATTCCACCAATCGCTCCTCTTCCCTCCTGCACCCACTTTCCTGTAACCACAAACTTCTG
>NC_091343.1:19011190-19028690 GCF_038502225.1 Cherax quadricarinatus | reverse complement strand
AAGTTAAGAAAGCCTAGAGAACAAATGGATTTGTCAGTTAAAAATAGGAGAGGAGAGTTATTAAATGGAGAGGTAGAGGTATTGGGAAGATGGAAGGAATATTTTGAGGAATTGTTAAATGTTGATGAAGATAGGGAAGCTGTGATTTCGTGTATAGGGCAAGGAGGAATAACATCTTGTAGGAGTGAGGAAGAGCCAGTTGTGAGTGTGGGGGAAGTTCGTGAGGCAGTAGGTAAAATGAAAGGGGGTAAGGCAGCCGGGATTGATGGGATAAAGATAGAAATGTTAAAAGCAGGTGGGGATATAGTTTTGGAGTGGTTGGTGCAATTATTTAATAAATGTATGGAAGAGGGTAAGGTACCTAGGGATTGGCAGAGAGCATGCATAGTTCCTTTGTATAAAGGCAAAGGGGATAAAAGAGAGTGCAAAAATTATAGGGGGATAAGTCTGTTGAGTGTACCTGGTAAAGTGTATGGTAGAGTTATAATTGAAAGAATTAAGAGTAAGACGGAGAATAGGATAGCAGATGAACAAGGAGGCTTTAGGAAAGGTAGGGGGTGTGTGGACCAGGTGTTTACAGTGAAACATATAAGTGAACAGTATTTAGATAAGGCTAAAGAGGTCTTTGTGGCATTTATGGATTTGGAAAAGGCGTATGACAGGGTGGATAGGGGGGCAATGTGGCAGATGTTGCAAGTGTATGGTGTAGGAGGTAGGTTACTGAAAGCAGTGAAGAGTTTTTACGAGGATAGTGAGGCTCAAGTTAGAGTATGTAGGAAAGAGGGAAATTTTTTCCCAGTAAAAGTAGGCCTTAGACAAGGATGTGTGATGTCACCGTGGTTGTTTAATATATTTATAGATGGGGTTGTAAGAGAAGTAAATGCGAGGGTCTTGGCAAGAGGCGTGGAGTTAAAAGATAAAGAATCACACACAAAGTGGGAGTTGTCACAGCTGCTCTTTGCCGATGACACTGTGCTCTTGGGAGATTCTGAAGAGAAGTTGCAGAGATTGGTGGATGAATTTGGTAGGGTGTGCAAAAGAAGAAAATTAAAGGTGAATACAGGAAAGAGTAAGGTTATGAGGATAACAAAAAGATTAGGTGATGAAAGATTGAATATCAGATTGGAGGGAGAGAGTATGGAGGAGGTGAACGTATTCAGATATTTGGGAGTGGACGTGTCAGCGGATGGGTCTATGAAAGATGAGGTGAATCATAGAATTGATGAGGGAAAAAGAGTGAGTGGTGCACTTAGGAGTCTGTGGAGACAAAGAACTTTGTCCTTGGAGGCAAAGAGGGGAATGTATGAGAGTATAGTTTTACCAACGCTCTTATATGGGTGTGAAGCGTGGGTGATGAATGTTGCAGCGAGGAGAAGGCTGGAGGCAGTGGAGATGTCATGTCTGAGGCCAATGTGTGGTGTGAATATAATGCAGAGAATTCGTAGTTTGGAAGTTAGGAGGAGGTGCGGGATTACCAAAACTGTTGTCCAGAGGGCTGAGGAAGGGTTGTTGAGGTGGTTCGGACATGTAGAGAGAATGGAGCGAAACAGAATGACTTCAAGAGTGTATCAGTCTGTAGTGGAAGGAAGGCGGGGTAGGGGTCGGCCTAGGAAGGGTTGGAGGGAGGGGGTAAAGGAGGTTTTGTGTGCGAGGGGCTTGGACTTCCAGCAGGCATGCGTGAGCGTGTTTGATAGGAGTGAATGGAGACAAATGGTTTTTAATACTTGACGTGCTGTTGGAGTGTGAGCAAAGTAACATTTATGAAGGGATTCAGGGAAACCGGCAGGCCGGACTTGAGTCCTGGAGATGGGAAGTACAGTGCCTGCACTCTGAAGGAGGGGTGTTAATGTTGCAGTTTAAAAACTGTAGTGTAAAGCACCCTTCTGGCAAGACAGTGATGGAGTGAATGATGGTGAAAGTTTTTCTTTTTCGGGCCACCCTGCCTTGGTGGGAATCGGCCGGTGTGATAATAAAAATATATATATATATATATATATATATATATATATATATATATATATATATATATATAATTACACACACATAGAAGCAGTATTGTTTTCCGATGTGTTGCTATCAGCGTGTTGCTCCCACATTGCACTGCAGTACACTTACCCGAGCTGAGATCCACTCGATATTGCGTGGCGAAGATATCTTTACACCGAGTGATGATCTGAGTGCCTGTTCTTGGCTGACTTGTCGTGAAAGATCACCAGATTTCAGGTGATTGTTGTTATTGTTGTGGGTGTCATCCTCAGTGAGCGTGTTATTAATATTACCAGGGGAAGTACGCCACATTTAATAATACAGTATTTTAACTCCTGAAACACAAATTTAAATTAAACTCAGTGTGTATATACGCTGTGAAAGTCACACGTCTCGGTGTATATACCGTGAGGTCAATTCTAATCACACCTTGTATGAAATACAACGTATTTCATGTTACAGTCTCAGCAGAAGATTAGTCTTGATGCCGTTGGTTAATGAGGTTTGAAGTCTATCGACTACACGAGGATCAATAAGGCTGCTCGTAACTCTTTCATTACCATACAAAAATATTTTAATCCCCAAAATAGGGATTACAGTAAATTCCTTGAATAAATACTGAGAGACATACACCTCTCAGTATACATTATACAGATATTGAAGTTACCTCTCTAAATATTTTTTTCTGGTTAGGTACATTAGATTTCCCAATACGTAATTTGATTTTGATTTAACTATGCTGGACCACAATTTAAGATTTCTACACTGTTTTTCATCAATGACCCCAGTGGAAATAAGTAACTTTGTCTGATTTTGGAGGAGTTATCATGTGTAATCTATACATAAGCTGCTATGATAATTTATGTAACTGTATTTATGTGTACCTGTACCTGAATAGCTTATAATGTCGTGCTTTGGAAATACTTGAAGAGCTACCCGTGTTCCAGCAAAAAAGCCGTTTTCTGTGATGTGTGGTGGGCGAGTCATTGAAAACGATGTCAGTGTTTCTCCCCGTAGATCATTATTCCCAACATCCAGGAGGGTCACCTTGATGCTGTGAGAAGCAGCGCTCTCGATCCTGGGAACTGCAACTGCCCCCTCTGATTGAGATTGAACCCCCTTCTTTCCCCTCCCCAGGAACTGTGACCCTTTTGGATTTAGCGTTTTCCATAGATGTAAAAAAAATAATCCTGATCACAAGCCTATCTGATGTTACCCTGACGTCAAATGACTTCAAACAGGCGATAGATGACATGCCCATACACTCTGCCCCAGGGCCAGACTCATGGAACTCCGTGTTCATCAAGAACCGCAAGAAGCCCCTATCACGAGCTTTTACCATCCTATGGAGAGAGCGCATGGACACGGGGGTCGTCCCACAGTTACTAAAAACAACAGACATAGCCCCACTCCACAAAGGGGGCAGCAAAGCAATAGCAAAAAAACTACAGACCGATAGCACTAACATCCCATATCATAAAAGTCTTTGAAAGGGTCCTAAGAAGCAAGATCGCCACCCATCTAGATACCCATCAGTTACACAACCCAGGGCAACATGGGTTTATAGCAGGTCGCTCCTGTCTGTCCCAACTACTGGATCACTACGACAAGGTCCTAGATGCACTAGAAGACAAAAAGAATGCAGATGTAATATATACAGACTTTGCAGAAGCCTTAGACAAGTGTGACCATGGCGTAATAGCGCACAAAATGCGTGCTAAAGGAATTACAGGAAAAAGTTGGTAGATGGATCTATAATTTCCTCACAAACAGAAGACAAAGAGTAGTAGTCAACAGAGCAAAGTCTAAGGCGGCTACGGTGAAAAGCTCTGTTCCACAAGGCACAGTACTCGCTCCCATCTTGTTTCTCATCCTCATATCTGACATAGACAAGGATGTCAGCCACAGCACCGTGTCTTCCTTTGCAGATGACACCCGAATCTGCATGACAGTGTCTTTCATTGCAGACACTGCAAGACCCCAGGCGGACATCAACCAAATCTTTCAGTGGGCTGCAGAAAACAATATGAAGTTCAACGATGAGAAATTTTAATTACTCCGATATGGTAAACATGAGGAAATTAAAACTTCATCAGAGTACAAAACAAATTCTGGCCACAAAATATAGCGAAAAACCAACGTCAAAGACCTGGGAGTGATCATGTCGGAGGATCTCACCTTCAAGGACCATAACATTGTATCAATCGCATCTGCTAGAAAAATGACAGGATGGATAATGAGAACCTTCAAAACTAGGGATGCCAAGCCCATGATAACACTCTTCAGGTCACTTGTTCTGTCTAGGCTGGAATATTGCTGCACACTAACAGCACCTTTCAAGGCAGGTGAAATTGCTGACCTAGAAAATGTACAGAGAACCTTCACGGCGCGCATAACAGAGATAAAACACCTCGATTACTGGGAGCGCTTGAGGTTCCTAAACCTGTACTCCCTGGAACGCAGGCGGGAGAGATACATGATTATATACACCTGGAAAATCCTAGAGGGACTAGTACCGAACTTGCACACGAAAATCACTCACAATGAAAGCAAAAGACTCGGCAGACGATGCAACATCCCCCCAATGAAAAGCAGGGATGTCACTAGCACGTTAAGAGACAATACAGTAAGTGTCAGGGGCCCGAGACTGTTCAACTGCCTCCCAGCATACATAAGGGGGATTACCAAAAGACCCCTTACTGTCTTCAAGCTGGCACTGGACAAGCATCTGAAGTCGGTACCTGACCAGCCGGGCTGTGGCTCGTACGTTGGATTGCGTGCAGCCAGCAGTAACAGCCTGGTTGATCAGGCTCTGATCCACCATGAGGCCTGGTCACAGACCGGGCCGCGGGGGCGTTGACCCCCGGAACTCTCTCCAGGTAAACTTGCAAATCGAAGGAACTTTACATGTGTAAAGATGTATTACGATGTATAATATTCCTAGTGATAAAGGGCAAGATCTTTTTTATTTATTATTATTTATTTCATTTATTAACGTCTGGAAGCATGTGCAGCAGTGTCAGATAGTGACGTTTTAGAAGGACATTGAACATCACATACTGACGTTTTAAAGCCACGATGGTATAAGGAGGCGGTATGATCATACACACCTTCCTGTCTCTTGTATACAGAGGCAGTATGATCATACACACCTTCCTGTCTCTTGTATACAGAGGTAGTATGATGATACACACCTTCCTGTCTCTTGTATACAGAGGCAGTATGATCATACACACCTTCCTGTCTCGTGTATACAGAGGCAGTATGATGATACACACCTTCCTGTCTCTTGTATACAGAGGCAGTATGATCATACACACCTTCCTGTCTCGTGTATACAGAGGCAGTATGATCATACACACCTTCCTGTCTCGTGTATACAGAGGCAGTATGATAATACACACCTTCCTGTCTCTTGTATACAGAGGCAGTATGATCATACACACCTTCCTGTCTCGTGTATACAGAGGCAGTATGATCATACACACCTTCCTGTCTCGTGTATACAGAGGCAGTATGATCACACACACCTTCCTGTCTCGTGTATACAGAGGCAGTATGATAATACACACCTTCCTGTCTCTTGTATACAGAGGCAGTATGATCATACACACCTTCCTGTCTCGTGTATACAGAGGCAGTATGATAATACACACCTTCCTGTCTCGTGTATACAGAGGCAGTATGATAATACACACCTTCCTGTCTCGTGTATACAGAGGCAGTATGATCATACACACCTTCCTGTCTCTTGTATACAGAGGCAGTATGATCATACACACCTTCCTGTCTCGTGTATACAGAGGCAGTATGATCATACACACCTTCCTGTCTCTTGTATACAGAGGCAGTATGATCATACACACCTTCCTGTCTCGTGTATACAGAGGCAATATGATCATACACACCTTCCTGTCTCTTGTATACAGAGGCAGTATGATAATACACACCTTCCTGTCTCGTGTATACAGAGGCAGTATGATAATACACATCTTCCTGTCTCGTGTATACAGAGGCAGTATGATCATATACACCCTCCTGTCTCTTGTATACAGAGGCAGTATGATCATACACACCTTTCTGTCTCTTGTATACAGAGGCAGTATGATAATACACGCCTTTCTGTCTCTTGTATACAGAGGCAGTATGATCATATACACCCTCCTGTCTCTTGTATACAGAGGCAGTATGATCATACACATCCTTCTGTCTAGTATATAAAGAGGCAGTATGATCATACACATCCTTCTGTCTAGTATATAAAGAGGCAGTATGATACCCTCCTGTCTAGTGTATGAAGAGGCAGTATGGTCATACACACCCTCCTGTCTCCTGTATAAAGAAGCAGTATGATCATACACACCCTCCTTTTTAGTGTATGAAGAGGCTGTATGATCATACACACTCTCCTGTCTTACGTACAGAGGCAGTATGATCATACACGCCCTCTCATTAGACACGGAGGGTTATAATTACTCGTGCGTTAATTATTTAACGATTATCTCGTTAAGCAGTTGCTACTTGTCCTGAATTCTAAGTGTAATGAAGCTACGGAAGGTAATTAATACAGGAGAAAGTAACTTTTGTAACGATTATATTTAAATTTCGGTTATGTACAGTTAATTGTTGGGTTTCAAACCTATCGACTACACGAGAGTCATTAAGGCTGCACTCCCCTTACTATCATCAAGACTACTTGAATCCTGAAAATGCTCAAGTTTCTCAGTGTATCTTCATGCAAAATATATACACTTTTCTGTATATATACCCTGTATACACACCTCTAGGTGTATATAACCCTGGATATATACCTCTTGGTGTATATAACCCTATATATACACCTCTGTGTATATAACCCTATATATACACCTCTATGTATATAACCCTATATATACACCTCTATGTATATAACCCTATATATACACCTCTGTGTGTATATACCCTAGTATATACACCTCTGTGTGTATATACCCTAGTATATACACCTCTGTGTGTATATACCCTGGTATATACACCTCTCGGTGTATGATCTTAATGATTTATAAAATATTTCTGATAGATAAAAGGGTATAATGACCATCTTTTAGTATAAATAAAATATGTACGCTTTATTTATTAAATAATATAAATTAGGTTTAGTGTATGTTTTTTTGTGTATTAGTTAAGAGATGATACAGTACCCTGCCAACACTGGGTATTTGCCAACAGATGGTACAGTACCCTGTCAAAAGTGTCCTAATATTCAGGTGAATCTGACGTAGATACTGTTCTCGCTATCGTGGGCGGAGCCTCTCTCTGCTTTCCACCCACCGCCTTCGCTATCACCCACGCCCACAACACCCAGTGAACCTCTCAGAACCACCCTTGCCACGGGGCCCAGGTTGTCCACCTCCTCGTAGATGTGGTTGTCGGGGTCGTCGTTGTCGTAGTCGGTTTTGTAGTAGTCGTTTTCGATGTTGGGGAAGCCTCCGACGACCATAGTTCCTGGTACAGTTTCCTCGTGTAGATGATTCTGGTCTTCCTTCTCTTTCACCTTCCTCCTCCTTACCATCAGTACAATTGTGGTGATGACGATGAAGACCATAATGGCTACAGTTAAAGCAGCGACGATGATCACTGTGTGCCAGGATAACCCAAAGATGGGGGAGGTAGACCAGTAATTAGTGGCGCTCTCAGGTTTTGTGAAGTACACCATCGTGGAGTGTTCTTTAGGAACCTGTACGTTTTCTGTGGTTATTGATGCCGTTGGAGGTATAACTACAGAAGTTTGGTGAGAGGTAACTGGATCTCCTTTAGTTTCAACGTGTGATGGCTGTGTTAGTGGCGGTGGTGGTAGTAGTGGTAGTATTGGTGGTGGTGGTGGTAGTAGTGGTAGTATTGGTGGGGGTGGGGGTGTTGTAGGGGGAGGGAAATCAGTGGGGTCGCAGTTATTTGCATAGGATAGTGAGCCACTGACGTAGACCTCAAAAGTACGACCTTTATTGAGGGTTGCAATTAATGTTTTCCTTGGTTGCCTGTCAACATGGAGGTGATACGAAGTTTGCAACAAAGCTGAGGTCTTGCTCGTCATGCGTATATTGTACCACTTGTCTGGTTGGTTTAGCTCTCTATTGTCTACAGTGATTTCACCAGTGTTTCCCAGGTATGCTATGACTTTCACTTGTAAGGACTTGAAGCCCTGGCCAGGCCTGAGGTAGAAGAACAACTCTGGAGAACTCTGGGAGAAGAGGAGACACCTGCCAGAATGTGGAGAAGTGAGGGAGTAAGTCGGACAACCGTAGCTGACTTGATATTGTCTAATGCAATCGTGAGAGACAGCAGATACCACTGCTATAGTGACCATCAGTGCTAGAACCACCGTCAGGCGCAACAGTGACACTCTTTGGCTCATGGTGTTTCTTGAAGTTGAAAACGACGACGATAACTTCGCTGACACCTTGTGTGTGTATGTCACACACTGTTTCAGGATATATGCTGTTGTGTGCACGAATCACCGTGAATATCATGTATATTGCCCGGCACTCGGTATTCAAGCACTTATCATGAGATCATTGTTGGTAATAGTTTACCTGGGGTATACCCCCTTGCCACAGCGAACTTGACACAGCTTCATTCTACACAGTCTTTTAAAGTATACCCAGGCTACACAGTCTTTAAGGTGTACGTATTACACAGTACCTTTAAGGAATATCCGTGCTTCACAATACTTTTTTAAGATTTGTTCATTCAACGAAGTGTCTTTGTGGTATACTTTTAGACTATACCCTTTCTATACGGTGTCTTTTTGAAGGTATACAATTATTGCTACACTATATCTTTAAGGTATGCTTGCTAAGCGATGTAATTTATAATTAACGTTTACCACACCAGATAATATTGTCTTTATGTATAACTGCACTATATTGCTTTCTTCAGGTGTACCTGTGTACATGATGCCTTCATTTGTGCATGCAGGGTCCTTTCTGAGGTACACCAAATGCAGCAGTGCCACAGTGAAGTCTTGTATGTATAGCAGTAGCAGACTGGCACCCTGGGGTACTGCCAGTGCCACACAGTGCCACGGTCGTCTCGTACGTATACCAGTAGAATAGTGGCGCCCTGAGGTTCACCCTAGTGTACCGTCAGTGCCACACAGTGTCACAGTGGAGTCTTGTACGTATACCAGTAGGATAGTGGCACCCTAGGTTCACCCTGGTGTACTGCTAGTGCCACACAGTGCCACGGTGGAGTCTCGCACGTATATCAGTAGGATAGTGGCAACCAGGCGTCCACTCCGACGGAGTGCCACGCGGACCTTTCACCGGGAATCCCTTATCCTGTAGCTGTCGTTGACCAGGGAGCGCTCAACCCTCAAGGGTCATAAAAAGGCTGGGGAATGGGACGCTATCAAGGTCGATCCTGGGAAGGTCAGGTTTGCTCTAGTCCCTTGGATCAAGGCGGCATTCCTAAAAGTAGAAGATAGTGCCGAATGGTCACGTGTGAAGCTTTGGAAACTTGAGGTAAGAATAATAGACCTCGTGGCTTCCTGTCGTTAAGGTCACTTTTGCCTGACTTGTGACGTGGTTTCCCGCCACCTGATGACGTCAGCCATGTTTACATCAGTGTGTGTACTCACCTGGTTGTGGTTGCAGGGGTCGATTCATAGCTCCTGGCCCCGCCTCTTCACTGGCTGCTACTGTATGTGTGTCATGCGGGTTTAGTGCTTCCCATGAATCTAATAATAATCGAATCATTATAGAGTAAGACTACTACTAATAGTATTAGCAATAATAATTACAGTAATCGAATCATTATAAAGAGTAAAAATAATAGTATTAGCAATAATAATAATAATAATAATAGTGGTGTGCCATATGCTGTGCCTCACACATTTCCCCGAAGTTAACTTTCTCTTATAATTGCGTTGTTCACCAGAAAGTAATTCCCCAGGATGTTGTGTGAGTTGTTGGGTAGCAGTGTTTCCTGTGCTTGAGCTGGATCCACCAGGCTGTGATGGATATGTGGGGACAAGGGCTGCAGCCTGGTTGATTAGGCAAGTACTAGACAAGTCTAGTACAGGGCCGGTCTGAGAGAGTTGGAAAACTCTCGAGACTCTTCAAAGGTATATCAGAAAAGGTGTGGCTCCCGGACTAGTGTTTCCTGTGGATGATCTGTGGCTTCTGTTGCTCTCTCTCTCTCTCTCTCTCTCTCTCTCTCTCTCTTAGACAGGGTTTTACAAGGTTAGGTTAAGGTTCCTAACTTTATTTACAAACTAAGATCTGTTACCTACATCAGCTCATTTGAAAGACTGTTTATTGTTATGAGACAAACAAATATGGAACAGGGTGAAGTTGGAGCCATCTGTGGGCCAGCGATTTTATTTGGTCAACTGACTTTTTTTCATCGATGTCATTATGCTCTCTTTCTTTCTCTCTCTCTCTCTCTTTTTCACAACCTTGTCAAGGTTACAAGTCAGTAGTTGTATGCTACCTGTCTGTCCAACTTTCTACAATACTGGGATTACAGTCACTGTTTTCCTTCTGTTTCTTGGCACTCGCCACGTCTCCAGTGACTTAATTTTTCTAGCGGTTCACACAGGGTTTCAGCTTCTTGCTTCAGAACCCAAGGTGATACAGTGTCAGGGTTCATTGCCTTTGAAGTTTGCTGATTATATTCCCTGCTCCTCTGAGTTACGGGAAAGAATACTTATCAGTATTAGTGCCATAGACAATTTTGGTCCAATATTTTTCATTGTATAAATTCGTTGATGCTAGTTCATCGTTCGTATTATATTAAATATTTTTGTTTATTTTCTATAGCTAATTTTCAGTATATGGTAAAAAAAAGAATTATGGAAATGTTCCAATGTTTCCCGCAGTATCGACTTTTCTATTTCTTATGTATATATATATATATATATATATATATATATATATATATATATATATATATATATATATATATATATATATATATATATATATATATATATATATATATATGTGTGTGTGTGTGTGTGTGTGTGTGTGTGTGTGTGTGTGTGTGTGTGTGTGTGTGTGTGTGTATGTATGTATGTATGTGTGTCTACAGAGCTGTGCGGTAACCAGTGTTTATAACATTTCAGGAGATCGAATTGGACGTGAGTGATGTGCCAGACTTACCTACACCTGAACCATCACCTGTGTTTGAGGTAAGGACTCTTTCTTTTTCTCTCTGAAAATTTTAGGAATACATGTAGTGTGCTGCTGCTGCTGTGATTGTTACATTGTTGCGGGGACACTCCCACAGTGCGCTGCTGTCCTTTTCTCGTTATCTGTATGATTGTTGTGGTATGGAAATGTTAGTGTGCTGCTACTACTGTATGTACTATTGTACAGATCAATCAGCTCATCCACCAGATTGTGAACCACTGTCACTGGCTCACAAGATGTGCTGTACCAGCACATCTCTGGGCATCTGCAAAACAAAAAAATCCGTGATGGCGGAATTCGTACGTAATTATTTTTAAGACTAGGCTTGACCAGTCAAGCAGCAGACAAGCCTAGCCCAGGGCCTGGCTGCTGGATTAGGAGAACGCTCTAAACCCATCAAAGGAATACAGAATAGATCAAAATTCAGTTGTCTTTAGGTCATAGTTGAGTGAAAGAAAAAAGGTGACATATTTCTACTTTTGTTTTCGTATCGTGACATTCTGTAAGAATAAAAAAAAAGACACGACTCATTTAGGACACTTTGAAAACGTGCCACATGACGTGGTGGGTGTTGAACTGTGGAAATAAGTCATTTTGACTTATTTTAGGGTTAGCCTAGGTAATTTACACATAGGGTACCATGTATAATAACTCGTGTAACTACTTATGTATACTTCTACCTGAATGTACTTATTTACGTACTAACTAGATACGTCCAGGTTTGTGTACGTTCAGTGTGCCGGAACTGTCGATAGTTGGAAGGTGTACTGTGCTAAAATATTGCTGTGAAAAATGATCAATTTTATCAAATCTCGTCCGCTATATTGAAGGATTTTTACAATTGTGTGCAATGTGCAGTGAACGTTTCCGTACACTGAAATTATCGCTGGGTGAGGTTCACTCGGCGCTCTTTGAACCGAGACGCGAAGTTCAGAAATTTGTTTGCGGTCTACCTGGCTTACCTGTATTCTTACCTGCATTAACAGGACTGGTTACAAACACTAGTTTACCTGGCAGACATTTTCTCAGCTCTTGAGTTTACTGAATTAAAGTCTCCAGAGCGTGAGCGCCACAGTGTGCAACACACGAGACAAGGTCGAAGCAGCGGTAGAGTATCCTGACGTTCTTCTGGTCAACGTAAATGCGAGTTCCCACCAGCATTTTTCAGCGTTACAGAAATTTTTGGAAACAAATGAAATTGTCTTGTATGAACATATGAAAGACGTCGTAAGACGTCCAGCAGCTGAGCCAGCAACTATGGAGTTATTTGATAAGACACGTGTGTAACAGTTAGGTATATCTGGAAACTTTTGCCAACAAAGAGGAAGTTAAACATGCCATAATAAAGAATGCAGAATAGGCGAAACGTTTTGGAATAGAGATACGGAACTGTTGCGTATGCATCTTATCAACTTCTCAGTATTGTGTACCATTATCATGTACAGATAAACACCCCAGCGACCCGTCTCACACCTGAACCCACAGTCTACTTGTTATTTCTCCCCGTCACACACTTGTCACATTACTATCAAGAGTAACTAATGGAGTTATCGTCTGATGAGCCAACTGTAAATACGTTTCCTTCGAAATCCTGTCTTTGGCCGGTTTTTCTGCGCTCACAGATCTGTATTACCCCGAGGCTGATAGCTGAGAAAGATCTGAGAGCGAAACTGGCCTCAGCTGCTGCTGACTTGACTGACCTTTGTGCTGAAATAAAGGTCCTTAAATCACACTGATAGATAAGCACCAAAACGTCAATATAATATTTTACTTACACAATTCTTATTGTTTTTAATTATTATTCACATCCGTAAGATGACATAACGTTGTATGTCTGAAATTTGTGCGATTATAGTTTAGTGCAGGAGTAAACATATGATGTTTGTGTTGACACTTGTGTGTCATGTGTGCCGTTGTAAAAAGATTAGTTATGAGTGACAAGGGTGAGGACGCGAGTGGGTGAACTAGGTCATAGTGTGGCACTGGGGTACGTGGACTAGGTCATAGTGTGGTACTGGGGGTACATGGACTAGGTCATAGTGTGGTACCGGGGGTACATAGACTAGGTCATAGTGTGGTACTGGGGTACGTGGACTAGGTCATAGTGTGGTACTGGGGGTACATGGACTAGGTCATAGTGTGGTACTGGGGTACGTGGACTAGGTCATAGTGTGGCACTGGGGGTACATAGACTAGGTCATAGTATGGTACTGGGGTGCGTGGACTAGGTCATTGTGTGGCACCGGGGGTACGTGAACTAAAACGTTCATTTACACGATAGTTACATTCTATGAGCACCCGTAAGGTGCTGCTGTCATGTACTCAATATTTACATATTGGGAGCGAACCTTAACTAGGTTACCTTGTCGTATTCCATCAGACAGGAGACGAACCATCTTAGGATTAAGACCCGTGTCAGGCCGCAGTTCCTGACGAATCAGTCAAACATCGCACAGAACGCGTCACATGACGCAGTGTCTGACTCAACTGGGAGACGTCAGTAAGGATATGAGGTAAATATTGCTTCTCGTGGGAGAGTGAGATGACGAAAGGGAGGGGGGATTTGTTTTCATTTTTCCGGAGTGGCAATCTCGTGCGAGTCGTTCGGGACAAAGAGAGGTAGTGGAGGCTCGATTCTCCGTCCGCAAATCTCGAAGCAGATACGATGTTCTCGGAGCCTGGCTTCCCTAGCGAAAGATGAAAAGGAGAAGAGGTGGGTAGGGGATTGATTGAAAATTGATTTTTCTAGTCTTAGGACCCTCTTTCATAGCCGGGTGGAGACAGTGGCTGCTTCCCTGTCGGAGGTCGGAGGTTCGAGCATTCTAGCCCTACCAGATGGAAAGTGAAAAAATAACCGAGGAGGGATAAAGAAAGGGAGAAAAATGAAGGAAATGAGAGAAAACGAAGGACGGGGAAAAGGAGGAACAAATGAAAGATTAAAGGATAAATGAGTACAGAAGAGGAACAAAGAGCAATGGAAAGAGGAGACGGAGGAAACGAGAAGGAAAAATTGAGAGAAGAGAGGGAGAGATAGAAATGAGAAAATAACAGGAAAAGGGAATAAGAAAGGAGATGAAGACAGAACAAGCAACAGTGAAGAAGAGAAAGACAGAACGATCAACAATGAAGAGGTAAGGAGGGAGGAGGCAGTATGATTGTTGTGATTAGAATAAATAAAGATAATAATGTGAAATATTAGTAAAGTGAAGGTGGAGAGTAAAAGGTGAAAGTGAAGACAAGAATTATTATAATTATCATTAAAGTAGTAATAAAAGTTATCATAATTATCATGAAAGTGGTTATAATAAATGAACTTAATAAAAATAAGCAATAATATTATTATTATTATTATTATTATTATTATTATTATTATTATTATTATAAGCACTAATACGCATGTTTACTATATTACAGGCTAAATATTGTTGGGGAAATGGAGGATTGTGGGAGGAAGTGCATCCTCAGAAAGAGCGACGAGGGAGTGTGTGCTGGGGAAGGATCACTGGGGAGTGTGTGCTGGGGAAGGATCACTGGGGAGTGTGTGCTGGGGAAGGATCACTGGGGAGTGTGTGCTGGGGAAGGATCACTGGGAAGGGTGTGCTGGGGAAGGATCACTGGGGAGGGTGTGCTGGGGAAGGATCACTGGGGAGGGTGTGCTGGGGAAGGATCACTGGGGAGTGTGTGCTGGGGAAGGATCACTGGGAAGGGTGTGCTGGGGAAGGATCACTGGGAGGGTGTGCTGGGGAAGGATCACTGGGGAGGGGGAAGGGTGTGCTGGGGAAGGATCACTGGGGAGGGTGTGCTGGGGAAGGATCACTGGGGGGTGTGCTGGGGAAGGATCACTGGGAAGGGTGTGCTGGGGAAGGATCACTGGGGAGGGTGTGCTGGGGAAGGATCACTGGGAGGGTGTGCTGGGGAAGGATCACTGGGGAGGGTGTGCTGGGGAAGGATCACTGGGGAGGGTGTGCTGGGGAAGGATCACTGGGGAGTGTGTGCTGGGGAAGGATCACTGGGAAGGGTGTGCTGGGGAAGGATCACTGGGAAGGGTGTGCTGGGGAAGGATCACTGGGGAGGGTGTGCTGGGGAAGGATCACTGGGGAGGGTGTGCTGGGGAAGGATCACTGGGGAGGGTGTGCTGGGGAAGGATCACTGGGGAGGGTGTGCTGGGGAAGGATCACTGGGGAGTGTGTGCTGGGGAAGGATCACTGGGAAGGGTGTGCTGGGGAAGGATCACTGGGGAGGGTGTGCTGGGGAAGGATCACTGGGGAGGGTGTGCTGGGGAAGGATCACTGGGGAGTGTGTGCTGGGGAAGGATCACTGGGAAGGGTGTGCTGGGGAAGGATCACTGGGAAGGGTGTGCTGGGGAAGGATCACTGGGGAGGGTGTGCTGGGGAAGGATCACTGGGGAGGGTGTGCTGGGGAAGGATCACTGGGGAGTGTGTGCTGGGGAAGGATCACTGGGAAGGGTGTGCTGGGGAAGGATCACTGGGAAGGGTGTGCTGGGGAAGGATCACTGGGGAGGGTGTGCTGGGGAAGGATCACTGGGGAGGGTGTGCTGGGGAAGGATCACTGGGGAGGGTGTGCTGGGGAAGGATCACTGGGAAGGGTGTGCTGGGGAAGGATCACTGGGGAGGGTGTGCTGGGGAAGGATCACTGGGGAGGGTGTGCTGGGGAAGGATCACTGGGGAGGGTGTGCTGGGGAAGGATCACTGGGGAGGGTGTGCTGGGGAAGGATCACTGGGGAGGGTGTGCTGGGGAAGGATCACTGGGGAGGGTGTGCTGGGGAAGGATCACTGGGGAGGGTGTGCTGGGGAAGGATCACTGGGGAGGGTGTGCTGGGGAAGGATCACTGGGGAGTGTGTGCTGGGGAAGGATCACTGGGGAGTGTGCTGGGGAAGGATCACTGGGGAGTGTGTGCTGGGGAAGGATCCCTGGGGAGTGTGTGCTGGGGAAGGATCACTGAGGAGTGTGTGCTGGGGAAGGATCACTGGGGAATGTCTGCTGGGGAAGGATCACTGTGGAGTGTGTGCTGGGGAGGGATCACTGGGGAGTGTGTGCTGGGGAAGGATCACTGGGGAGTGTGTGCTGGGGAAGGATCACTGGGGAGTGTGTGCTGGGGAAGGATCACTGGGGAGTGTGTGCTGGGGAAGGATCACTGGGGAGTGTGTGATGGGGAAGGATCACTGGGGAGTGTATGCTGGGGAAGAATCACTGGGGAGTGTGTGCTCGGGAAGGATCGCTGGGGAGTGTGTGCTGGGGAAGGATCACTGGGGAGTGTGTGCTGGGGAAGGATCACTGGGGAGTGTGTGCTGGGGAGGGATCACTGGGGAGTGTGTGCTGGGGAAGGATCATTGGGGAGTGTGTGCTGGGGAGGGATCACTGGGGAGTGTGTGCTGGGGAAGGATCACTGGGGAGTGTGTGCTGGGGAGGGATCACTGGGGAGTGTGTGCTGAGGAAGGATCACTGGGGAGTGTGTGCTGGGGAGGGATCACTGGGGAGTGTGTGCTGGGGAAGGATCACTGGGGAGTGTGTGCTGGGGAAGGATCACTGGGGAGTGTGTGCTGGGGAAGGATCACTGGAGAGTGTGTGCTTGGGAAGGATCACTGGGGAGTGTGTGCTAGGGAAGGATCACCGGGGAGTGCGCGCTGGGAAGGGATCACTGGGGAGTGTGTGCTGGGAAAGGTTCCCTGGGGAGTGTGTGCTGGGGAAGGATCACTGGGGAGTGTGTGCTGGGGAAGGATCACTGGGGAGTGGGTGCTGGGGAGGGATCACTTAGGAGTGTGTGCTGCGAAGGATCACTGGGGAGTGTGTGCTGGGGAACGATCACTGGGGAGTGTGTGCTGGGGAAGGATCACTGGAGAGTGTGTGCTGGGGAAGGATCACTGGGGAGTGTGTGCTGGGGAAGGATCACTGGGGAGGGATTACTGGGGGAAGTGTGCTGGGGAAGGATCACTGGGGAGTGTGTGATGGGAAAGGTTCCCTGGGGAGTGTGTGCTGGGGAACGATCACTTGGGAGTGTGTGCTGGGGAGGGATCACTGGGGAGTGTGTGCTGGGGAAGGATCACTGGGGAGTGTGTGCTGGGGAGGGATCACTGGGGAGTGTGTGCTGAGGAAGGATCACTGGGGAGTGTGTGCTGGGGAAGGATCACTGGGTAGTGTGTGCTGGAGAGGGATCACTGGGGAGTGTGTGCTGGGGAAGGATCACTGGGGAGTGTGTGCTGGGGAAGGATCACTGGGGAGGGATTACTGGGGGGAGTGTGCTGGGGAAGGATCACTGGGGAGTGTGTCATGGGAAAGGTTCCCTGGGGAGTGTGTGCTGAGGAAGGATCACTTGGGAGTGTCTG
>NC_091343.1:18956190-19006190 GCF_038502225.1 Cherax quadricarinatus | reverse complement strand
AGAGAGAGAGAGAGAGAGAAACGGAAGTGTTTGTTTATATAAACAGATACTACACATCTTGTTGTTATACCGAGCTTCCTGAAGCCGTGACTTTCATCCTAGCTCCTGACTCCGCCTCTTCGCTGGTCGCTACTAGGTCCAAACTCTCCCTTCATCATGAACTTTATCATACCTCTTCTTAAAGCTATGTATGGATCCTCCCTCCAGGTAACCACGTAACTACATCACACTCCAGATTGTTCCACTTCCGGGCGACTCTATGACTGAAGAAATACTTCCTAACATCCCTCTGTGTATGTGTGTGTGTATGTGTGTGTGTGTGTGTGTGTGTGTGTGTGTGTGTGTGTGTGTGTGTGTCTGTGTGTGTGTCTGTGTGTGTGTGTCTGTGTGTGTGTGTGTGTGTGTGTGTGTGTTTGTGTGTGTGTGTGTGTGTGTTTAATCAAATTTGTGTAACGTACGTATCGTCCCGACAGTAACTTCAACCTGATTAACTCCGAACTTCGTCACCACATACATAACTTCTGACTTAGTAAGGGGGATGGTGAGGGAGGGTGGTGGTGGTGTGGGATGGTGAGGGAGGGTGGTGGTGGTGTGGGATCGTGTGGGAGGGTGGTGGTGGTGTGGGATCGTGTGGGAGGGTGGTGGTGGTGGTGTGGGATCGTGTGGGCGGGTGGTGGTGGTGTGGGATCGTGTGGGAGGGTGGTGGTGGTGGTGTGGGATCGTGTGGGAGGGTGGTGGTGGTGGTGTGGGATCGTGTGGGAGGGTGGTGGTGGTGTGGGATGGTGAGGGAGGGTGGTGGTGGTGTGGGATGGTGAGGGCGGGTGGTGGTGGTGTGGGATGGTGTGGGAGGGTGGTGGTGGTGGTGTGGGATCGTGTGGGAGGGTGGTGGTGTGGGATCGTGTGGGAGGGTGGTGGTGGTGTGGGATCGTGTGGGAGGGTGGTGGTGGTGTGGGAGTGTTGTTGTTTGTGGGAGAATTTGGTTGGGTTACTCTTGAGTGTTTTGTGTCATCTGTTTCCTAAAAAATTAGTTATCTTTATTTCTCTCTGGTGTCAGAAAGCCTGGCGTTGGTGTCTGGTGTCAGAAAGCCTGGCGTTGGTGTCTGGTGTCAGAAAGCCTGGTGTTGGTGTCTGGTGTCAGAAAGCCTGGTGTTAGTGTCTGGTGTCAGAAAGCCTGGCGTTGGAGTCTGGTGTCAGAAAGCCTGGCGTTGGGGTCTGGTGTCAGAAACCCTGGCGTTAGTGTCTGGTGTCAGAAAGCCTGGCGTTAGTGTCTGGTGTCAGAAAGCCTGGTGTTAGTGTCTGGTGTCATAAAGCCTGGCGTTGGTGTCTGGTGTCAGAAAGCCTGGTGTTGGAGTCTGGGGTCAGAAAGCCTAGTGTTGGTGTCTGGTGTCAGAAAGCCTGGCGTTGGTGTCTGATGTCAAAATGCCGGGTGTTAGTGACTGGTGTCAGAAAGCCTGGTGTTAGTGTCTGGTGTCAGAAAGCCTGGTGTTAGTGTCTGGTGTCAGAAAGCCTGGCGTTAGTGTCTGGTGTCAGAAAGCCTGGCACAGTCGTCTTTATTCTGGGTTTTGGGTAATTCTTCGCTTGTTGTAGTCGGATTGGGTGCGTTTGGTCATTTTACACACACACAAATCGAGGATTTAAAAAACCAAACCATACCACGGGCGGGATTTGAACTCGCGTCATTACTATTTCGTGAGTCGAGGATTTAAGTGTGTGTGTGTGTGTGTGTGTGTGTGTGTGTGTGTGTGTGTGTGTGTGTGAGCTTGTTTGCGCGCGCGTGTATGTGGAAGGGTTTCCCTGTGGACACCTCTAGTTACCTGGTGGAGTCTGCGTTAGCTGGCGTGAACGCACCTTGCACACTGACCTCTAGATATGTAACGTTGTTTATCCTGTGTGTACCTGAAACTGACATAAGAAGATAAGAAAGATGGACCACTGCAGCAGGCCTACTGGCCCATGCTAGGCAGGTCCAAGTCACATCAGCTTAAGAAGGAAGGAACACTACATCAAATGTATCGACCCAATCTAGTCAGGTCCAGTTTACATGCCAGAAATGAAAATTTCATTTCATAAAACTTATTTTCCAGTCTCTTGCCCTGTAATAAAAAAATTAGTATGGGAAGTTGCCCAAGTTGAGCGAAGAATTTGAATCACTATACTAGAGGCATTACCCTCCTGGCGTCACGGGAAACGCAGACGAGAGGAGCTGTTGACCAGAGATGTTTTGAAAGATCGTGTACTCTAGTCTGGCCATACCTGGCGACCTCCAGCCTCGTGTCTACCCCAAAGTTAATTAAGAGATTTTATTCAAGATTTCGTGACCAAGTTTGTGGCACCGGTGATAGAAAGTTCCGTCTTGTGTTTGACTTTACCGGAGTGACGGAATAACACTCACACTCTCTCTCTCTCTCTCTCTCTCTCTCTCTCTCTCTCTCTCTCTCTCTCTCTCTCTCTCTCTCTCTCTCTCTCTCTCTCTTTTCCTTACGGGTAAATGTGAGGAAATGTTCAGCTTGAGATATAAACATAGTTTCTTTGTCCATCGCCTCCGGTGAAAGTTGGAAAAAACTAATTATTAAAATTCCTCTGTGTTGCTGTTCTTCAACTTTGACATTTGTTTATAGTGTCGCCTCAGAGTTATACGTTAGAGGGACAGTCATTGTCGCACGTCATCGTCACAGGACTCTGGCGAGGTTGTCCATCATCCAACCTGCGTAGGACATGGAGCAGGAGAACCAGAGAGGGATACGCAAGTCCCTCTCCCTCGACTTCCAGCTCTTCAGAAGCTCCTTCGGGAGGAAGTGCAAGGAAAAGGTCACTTCCCTAGAGCGTTCAAGAAACTTTAAGCGTTGCGAGACGGTTCCTGAAAGCTCCTTAGCCAAGACATGCGACTCCTCGCTCACACAGCATTCACCGAAGACAGGCGCTGATAGCCTGGAGAACGCAGCAGAAGATGACACCAGCAGGAAATATACATCTGAAGCTTCATCTGATTCACCAAGGACCAGCTTGTCAGGAAAGTTCTTCGGCCGGATGAAAAGCTGTTACAGCAGCAAGGATAACTTATCCGAGGAGAAAGACAAAACGGAGACCAAAACAGAAGATGCTGATGACTCCAGTTATAAAGGAAACACTCTAATAAGTAGGATCAGGAACCGCTATAGCAGTAGGGAATCCCTGAAAGACGCATCTCCTCTAAATAAGTTAAAAACGTCATCAGAAGAGACTTGGAAAGGTTTGGGTATCTTAAACAAGCTATATAATAAGATAGGAAGCATTGACAATACGAGCGAAGACGACCTGAATCTTGCCAACAAATCAGAGGAATACTGGAAAGGAGTCAATTTCCTGGACAAGGCTCACGATATCATGAATAAGCTGGAGTGGGAGGATGACCATTTCCTCGGCACGATAGAACCCGATATCAAGCCTGAGGACCGGATAGGCTGGCTTACCCACGAGAGAAAGCCACTCAAGGACTCCTTGGAGAAGGGAATTGTGATGCCGGAGTCGAGGAGAGATCGAGGCAGGAACTCCATCATCTCCCTGGGTTCCCTCCACTCCGTGTCCTCCATACCCACAGCCCCTCCCCCGCGTTCCGGGGCTGTCATAAGGAACTCCAAATACTCCAACCAGAGGCGAGGCAAGGTGGCTCGCCAGGCCTTCCAGATATACCCAAAGAGCATCAAGAAGTTCAAGAAGTTAGGAAAGAAGCTCACCCGGAAACCCAAGGTGAGGCTGGTCACAGGGATACCTCTGTGGGCGCTAATTTTCACTCTCTCCCAGGGTGTAAAGTATCCCACAGTGGGGGTGCTATCTTTATCTTTCACTTTGTGTGGGTAATATGCAGTGGGCTTGGCTTGTGTTATTTCTCAGGGGCTGTAGGGGATACCACAGTAGGTGTGGCTTGTATTTTCTCTTAGAGAGTGTAGGGGGATACCAGCCTGGCCATCTTATGTACTCTACTCTGTGCTCAGTACTCCATTCTTGCTAGGATATCATTGGTCCTAAGATATGTTCCTTGACACCAAGATAACATCTCTGGGTTACGTTGTTGATAAATTAGACACATGTGCAGCACTTGGGTATCTTTATTGAGGAAACGTTTCGCCACACAGTGGCTTCATCAGTCGTATACGAAGAAGAATGGTGAAGACCAGGAGTTTGAGGGAATCAGTCCCTCAGTCTGGAGTCGATGTAATCAGTCTATCTTGAAAAGATTGATAGACTGAGTGAGCGCACTCAGCTCACAAATTGAGGTTCGTGGTTCGATCCCCGTTACGGGTGGAAACATTAGGACGTGTTTCCATAAGACACCTGCTGTCATTGTTCACCTAACGGTAAAATAGGTACCTGGGTGTTAGTCGACTTGTGTGGGTCGCGTCCTGGGGACAAAATTGACCTAATTTGCCCGAAATGCTCTGTATAACAAGGGGCTTTATATACATTAATATGTGACTATGGTTCGTATAAGTTGTATCATGTACTTGAATAAATAAAGATTATTATTATTATTATTATTATTATTATTATTATTATTATTATTATTATTATAAGTACAATTATCATACTTATAACCCAAAAAATTCAAACTAAAAGTTTCCTGAACTCAAGCATATTTACTACAGAAACAAACTTTCGATTTAAACTTTTTGGAAAAATAGATATAGGTAAACTTTTTATAAGAAGTTCCGAAAATATAAGAAGTTCTTAGATATTAGGTGTAGTTTTCTGTTGACGACTACGCTGTAGGAAGACGGTTATAACCGAGTGTGGTATTAAGCGGTGGCTATTTTAGTCTGTAAATACGCACAAGTTGTGTTGTCATTCTTGTAGTGTTGTCACTTTTGTAGTGTTGTCATTCTTGTAGTGTTGTCACTCTTGTAGTGTTGTCACTCTTGTAGTGTTGTTATTCTTGTAGTGTTGTCACTTTTGTAGTGTTGTCATTCTTGTAGTGTTGTCATTCTTGTAGTGTTGTCACTTTTGTAGTGTTGTCATTCTTGTAGTGTTGTCATTCTTGTAGTGTTGTCACTTTTGTAGTGTTGTCATTCTTGTAGTGTTGTCATTCTTGTAGTGTTGTCATTCTTGTAGTGTTGTCACTCTTGTAGTGTTGTCATTCTTGTAGTGTTGTCATTCTTGTAGTGTTGTCACTCTTGTAGTGTTGTCACTCTTGTAGTGTTGTCATTCTTGTTGTGTTGTCACTCTTGTAGTGTTGTCACTCTTGTAGTGTTGTCATTCTTGTTGTGTTGTCATTCTTGTAGTGTTGTCATTCTTGTAGTGTTGTCATTCTTGTTGTGTTGTCACTCTTGTAGTGTTGTCATTCTTGTTGTGTTGTCATTCTTGTAGTGTTGTCATTCTTGTTGTGTTGTCACTCTTGTTGTGTTGTCATTCTTGTTGTGTTGTCATTCTTGTTGTGTTGTCATTCTTGTTGTGTTGTCATTCTTGTTGTGTTGTCACTCTTGTAGTGTTGACATTCTTGTTGTGTTGTCATTCTTGTATAGTTTGTCACTTTTCTTGTAGTATTCTTGTTGTGTTGTCACTCTTGTAGTGTTGACATTCTTGTTGTGTTGTCATTCTTGTTGTGTTGTCATTCTTGTTGTCATTCTTTCTTGTAGTGTTGTCATTCTTGTAGTGTTGTTGTGTTGTCACATTTCTTGTTGTGTTGTCATTCTTGTAGTGTTGTCATTCTTTCTTGTAGTGTTGTCACTCTTGTAGTGTTGTCATTCTTGTAGTGTTGTCTTGTAGTGTTGACACTCTTGTAGTGTTGTCACTCTTGTAGTGTTGTCATTCTTGTAGTGTTGTCACTTTTGTAGTGTTGTCATTCTTATAGTGTTGTCACTCCTGTAGTGTTGTTATTCTTATAGTGTTGTCACTTTTGTAGTGTTGTCATTCTTGTAGTGTTGACATTCTTGTAGTGTTGTCAGTTTTGTAGTGTTATCACTCTTGTAGTGTTGTCTCTTGTAGTGATGTCATTCTTGTAGTGTTGTCATTCTTGTAGTGTTGTCACTCTTGTAGTGTTGTCACTCTTGTAGTGTTGTCACTCTTGTAGTGTTATCACTCTTGTAGTGTTGTCACTCTTGTAGTGTTGTCACTCTTGTAGTGTTGTCACTCTTGTAGTGTTGTCATTCTTGTAGTGTTGTCATTCTTGTAGTGTTGTCACTCTTGTAGTGTTGTCACTCTTGTAGTGTTGTCATTCTTGTAGTGTTGTCACTCTTGTAGTGTTGTCATTCTTGTAGTGTTGTCATTCTTGTAGTGTTGCCACTTGTAGTGTTGTCACTCTTGTAGTGTTGTCACTCTTGTTGAATGTTGTCATTCCTGAAGTATGTTGTCTCACTTGTGTTGGTTTAGTGATGTCAGTTGGCACGATGGTTAATAGGGTTTAAAGCCTACTAACTGCACGGGGGTCAGCAAGGCCTCATGGAACCTGCTCACTACCTGTCAAGAATACCTAAATACCTAAAATAGTGATTTAAGTAAACTGCCAGTATATATACACTAAGAGATATGCACCTCACTGTGTATATCCTTGCATGTCCGTTGACAGGGATCTCAATGAATATTCACATTGTTTGACTTGATTGGGTTATCTCAGGTTAAATCTACAAGTATTTTTTATTCGTCCAAAGTATCTATTTGCCCTCAAGATTATTTTATAAGAATGTATGATATATTCACTAAGTCTGTGTACTTTATGCATATAAAACCTAGCAATTGACTTGATCGCCTGCTGGATTTGTCTCATTATTATCCCAGCAGCAACAGCCTGGTTGACCAGGCACGCGTCAGGCAAGCCTGGCCTAGGGCCGGGCTTCGGGAGTAGAAAAGCTCTCGAAACTCATCAGCGGTATATCAAAGTTGCTGTTATATTGTTGTGTGTTTACATAATGGTCAGTTGTCTGGGTGTAAGAGCTGGGTTAATGTTGTCACTGTTGTCTGGTTTCTATGCAGTGGGAAGGTCACGCCTTCCCAAGTGTTTTCAGTGTTGAAGGGGATTTCAAGGGTGTGGAGGTCGATGTTTGTTAAGGGGGGTTTAAAGCCTGTCGATTATACCAGATAATTTAATATCTCTAATAGAGATGAATCAATCATCATATATACATAAATCACTGTGTTTATATCCTGTCCTGCCATACTGTGATGTTTATATCCTGTCCTGCCATACTGTGATGTTTATATCCTGTCCTGCCATACTGTGATGTTTATATCCTGTCCTGCCATACTGTGATGTTTATATCCTGCCCTGCCATACTGTGATGTTTATATCCTGTCCTGCCATACTGTGATGTTTATATCCTGTCCTGCCATACTGTGATGTTTATATCCTGTCCTGCCATACTGTGATGTTTATATCCTGTCCTGCCATACTGTGATGTTTATATCCTGTCCTGCCATACTGTGATGTTTATATCCTGTCCTGCCATACTGTGATGTTTATATCCTGTCCTGCCATACTGTGATGTTTATATCCTGTCCTGCCATACTGTGATGTTTATATCCTGTCCTGCCATACTGTGATGTTTATATCCTGTCCTGCCATACTGTGATGTTTATATCCTGTCCTGCCATACTGTGATGTTTATATCCTGTCCTGCCATACTGTGATGTTTATATCCTGTCCTGCCATACTGTGATGTTTATATCCTGTCCTGCCATACTGTGATGTTTATATCCTGTCCTGCCATACTGTGATGTTTATATCCTGTCCTGCCATACTGTGATGTTTATATCCTGTCCTGTCATACTGTGATGTTTATATCCTGTCCTGCCATACTGTGATGTTTATATCCTGTCCTGCCATACTGTGATGTTTATATCCTGTCCTGCCATACTGTGATGTTTATATCCTGTCCTGCCATACTGTGATGTTTATATCCTGTCCTGTCATACTGTGATGTTTATATCCTGTCCTGCCATACTGTGATGTTTATATCCTGTCCTGCCATACTGTGATGGTTATATCCTGTCCTGCCATACTGTGATGTTTATATCCTGTCCTACCATACTGTGATGTTTATATCCTGTCCTGCCATACTGTGATGTTTATATCCTGTCCTGCCATACTGTGATGTTTATATCCTGTCCTGCCATACTGTGATGTTTATATCCTGTCCTGCCATACTGTGATGTTTATATCCTGTCCTGCCATACTGTGATGTTTATATCCTGTCCTGCCATACTGTGATGTTTATATCCTGTCCTGCCATACTGTGATGTTTATATCCTGTCCTGCCATACTGTGATGTTTATATCCTGTCCTGCCATACTGTGATCTTTATAGCAGTGGAATAGAAAAAGAATCTTCATATATATTCCAGCCTGTCATTCATTGAATGGAATAATAATAATGATAATCGAAGTATTAAGTAATAGTAATAGTAGGACTTGTCTTAGCATTTCTGTCTTTAAAAAATACTTGTATGTGTGTGTGTGTGTGTATATATATATATATATATATATATATATATGTGTATATATATATATATATATATATATATTAATATATATATATATATATATATAAATATATATATATATATAAATATATATATATATATATATATATGTCGTGCCCAATATGTAAAACTGGTCAATTAGCAAGAACTTGTTTAAAATTAAGTCCTTTCTAAAAAAATTTCCTGTACGTTTGAAGATATATTTTTTTCATTAATGTTAAAGTAAAAATTTATAATTTTGCTCCAAAAGAATCTTAGAAAACTTACCTAACCTTATTATAAGAAGAACAATTTATTTTAGCCTAACCCAACTAAATATATTTTAGATTTGTTTACAGTAATTTAATACTAAACAAACACAGTGAAATATATTTTTTTCGTTAGGTTCAGAATGATTTTGGCGAAATTATTGCATACACAAATTTTCGCTTGTCCTATATGGCAAGATGAGCGTTGCTATTTAAGCCAAGATCGCAAGTTTTGCCTATTCGGCATGACATATATATATATACATATATATTATTATTATTTTATTATCACACTGGCCGATTCCCACCAAGGCAGGGTGGCCCGAAAAAGAAAAACTTTCACCATCATTCACTCCATCACTGTCTTGCCAGAAGGGTGCTTTACACTACAGTTTTTAAACTGCAACATTAACACCCCTCCTTCAGAGTGCAGGCACTGTACTTCCCATCTCCAGGACTCAAGTCCGGCCTGCCGGTTTCCCTGAACCCCTTCATAAATGTTACTTTGCTCACACTCCAACAGCACGTCAAGTATTAAAAACCATTAGTCTCCATTCACTCCTATCAAACACGCTCACGCATGCCTGCTGGAAGTCCAAGTCCCTCGCACGTGAGCGTGTTTGATAGGAGTGAATGGAGACAAATGGTTTTTAATACTTGACGTATATATATATATATATATATATATATATATATATATATATATATATATATATATATATATATATATATATATATATTTATTTATTTATATTTATAGTCATTCATTCCGAGAGTTTTACTACTCTCGGAGCCCGGCCATGGTCTCTCTCTCTCTCTCTCTCTCTCTCTCTCTCTCTCTCTCTCTCTCTCTCTCTCTCTCTCTCTCTCTCTCTCTCTCTCTCTCTCTCTCTCATTCAAATAACGTTCCCCATTAACTTGTAGATGAGTGGTTCTAACTTGTGTTTCTACCTTTCCTTTCTTGATAGGTAAGAGTGAGAGTCCTAGACGGTGCTGTGTAGACAGGTAAGTTGTTATTGTTACTTTTATTATTAGGTATCCCCCAAACGGATACCTTTAAATTGTTGGCTGAAATTTTCTTCTCTCCCTCTATAAACGTTCCTTTGTGATAACTTGAGAACGCATCATCCGATCGATTTTAACTTTTCAAGGTGGGGGAAGGAAGAGTCGAAGCAACTGTTGGCTCGTGCAGGTACCTTAGCATCAAAAGTTACGTTACCCTTTCCAAGTTTCAACAACTGGATGCGATAACTCTGAGAAGCCTCGTCTGCTTGGCTTCAAACACTCATTTAAGATGTATCGTAATTCATCGAGGAGGAATGAGAAGAATGTTAATATAATGATCATAACGTTCGTGAGAATGACCTAATTATTTTAATTGTTATTATTATTATTTTTCCAAATTGGGGTTGAGTGTTAACTTAAAGACGTTGCGTTATTTATCATTGATCTTAAACACTGTTTGTAATACTTTTTTTGATGTAACGAAATTGGAGACATCAGCAGTGTGTTGCTGTTCTTCTGTACAATATTTGTGGGAACAAAAGTTAGTCAGTGTATTATTTACATCTGAAAAGAAAGCCAATTAGATAGGAATAATATTTTTACAGCATCCTCTTCGTAGGTCAGTGGAGACACAACCGATGTACCCGTGTTCAATCCTGGGAGGAGTGACACATTTGCAAGTTTTCTAAACCGTAATGACCCTGTTTATACAGTAATAAATAGGTTAGCTGATTGTTCGGGGTCGCATCGTGGGGGAGAGGATTAAGGAACCTAATAGAGGTAAAAGCGTGTGTGTGTGTGTGTGTGTGTGTGTGTGTGTGTGTGTGTGTGTGTGTGTGTGTGTGTGTGTGTGTGTGTGTGTGTAATAGTAAATTTTACCATAAATCATTTTGAATATTGAGTTGTATTACGTCTTCCAATATACATTCATCGTTTAAATTAAAAATTATTAAGAAAATCAAGAACAAGTATAAGTATCATCGATTTTCTGAAGGTTGGAAGTTTTAATTATCTCGTATGAATGTCATCAGCTTTCAGACAACAGAAATTAAACTTGGTGGTGTTTTATGTCGCTTGTAAAACACCCGGTGTGATATATGTAAGTTTCCGCTGGTGTGGAACCCTGCGTGTGATTTGTTTAGGTATTGTTGCGTGATTTGTGTCATGATTTGTGTGATGAATGGTTTTGAAAAGCGACAAGTTGAAGAATAGAGACACTTATGCAACACATGGGAATCTTTATTGAAGAAATGTTCCTACAAGATTGATGGACTGAACACATCGACTCCAGGTTGAGGGACTGATTACCTCAAACTCCTCCTCTCCTTACCCATTTCTACTTTGTATTGGACTGATGAAGCCCTTGTGTGGCGAAATGGTGTTTACGGAAGTTGACTGTTGCGTACTGGAATTGCTACAATGTATAATGAGTTGTATTTTCTGTTTAAAGACGTAACAAACATATGTTGTTTAATTCTTTACACGATCTGTTGTATCGTAATGTATTCACTGTATCTATATTGAGAGATACAAGTGAAAAGTGTGTGTATTTCTGTGTATGGTTTATAGACCTTTGTAATTGATAACTGTAAATTGAAGGGTTGTTGAGGTGGTTCGGACATGTAGAGAGAATGGAGCGAAACAGAATGACTTCAAGAGTGTATCAGTCTGTAGTGGAAGGAAGGCGGGGTAGGGGTCGGCCTAGGACAGGTTGGAGGGAGGGGGTAAAGGAGGTTTTGTGTGCGAGGGGCTTGGACTTCCAGCAGGCATGCGTGAGCGTGTTTGATAGGAGTGAATGGAGACAAATGGTTTTTAATACTTGACATGCTGTTGGAGTGTGAGCAAAGTAACATTTATGAAGGGGTTCAGGGAAACCGGCAGTCCGGACTTGAGTCCTGGAGATGGGAAGTACAGTGCCTGCACTCTGAAGGAGGGGTGTTAATGTTGCAGTTTAAAAACTGTAGTGTAAAGCACCCTTCTGGCAAGACAGTGATGGAGTGAATGATGGTGAAAGTTTTTCTTTTTCGGGCCACCCTGCCTTGGTGGGAATCGGCCAGTGTGATAATAAAAAAGAAATAAATAAAAAATTGGTTCATGAAAAGACTAACAATCCTGGGACCTTGATCACTTCTTCTGGTCTATATGTGTATACAAAGAGCAAAACGTTGTTTCCCGGAAACCTTGATCTGCTACACGTCTCGTGTTTTCATTCCTCTCAGAATACATTCTTCAACCTTTCATTCTCTCGCACTTTCGTTGTAGTGTAGTTGACCAACACACAGTGACACTCCACATTTGTAGTGTCCCGAAGTTTGAACTGTTATGGGGGCCCCTCTCGGCAACCCCTTCTCATACAGTAGACCCCAAATTTTTAAGCAGTGTGGATTAAAGTTGCTTTTGGGGCCCCTCCGGGATTAGAGGTCCTCAGATCTAAGCTTCATTAGTTTCATAGTAGATTCGCCCATACTGACACGTTTACATTCACACAAACAAAAGTATTCACGTTTAATGATAGGTATGACGGGGGAAAAGAAATTCAGGATTAGACTCTGGCTACTCGGCCATCCAGTAGGCTTTTTGGTATTAAAGAAATTGATGTAGAGAGGGAGGGAGAGAGAGAGAGAGAGAGAGAGACAGACAGACAGACAGACAGACAGAGAGAGAGAGGCCTGGTTGCAGACTTACGTCATGGCGAGGCGGTGTGTTAGTGGGCCAGTTGCTGCGCCGCGCCCACGGTCGATGCCCCACACACATTTTGGGACAAAAGCTCTTTTGCCTGTCTGATGACGCTGTAAGCAAATTTTCTTATAATCGTAGATATACCTTTGGGGGGAGGTGAAGACTAGTTCCTAGTTTTTGGTATATCCATTATCCTTTTACACTCCCGTCTACAGGATGGATAACAAAAAGGCACAATACCGTGACTGGAACGATACACAAATAACCCGCACATAAAAGAGAGAAGCTTACGACGACGTTTCGGTCCGACTTGGACCATTTACAAAGTCACAATGGGATGGATAACAGTCTGATAACAGAGCAACCAAGAGACCTGGTTTTGGCCCTGGCCAGGAACCTGATCTTGGACCTGGCCAGGGGCCGGGTCGTGGACCTGGTCAGGGACCTGGTCAGGGACCTGGTCGGGGACTTAGTCGGGGACCTGGTCCTGCACCTGGTCAGGGACCTGATCTTGAACCTGGTCGGGGACCTGGCCGCTGGGCCACAGGAAGCTACTACTGGTAAGCGATAGTAACTCTGTGTTTTATATATATATATATATATATATATATATATATATATATATATATATATATATATATATATATATATATATATATATTATATATATATATATATATATATATATATATATATATATATATATATATATATATATATATACAGATATATATATATATACAGATCACACATCTAAACATGGGAAAGGAAGCCTTTGACGATGTTTCGGTCCGTCTTGGATCACTTTCGGGTCTCAACTGAATGAGAAAATATAGAGAGAAGGCCAGAGGAAAGATGGGAAAGGGAGGGTTGTATAAGACGCATGTGCAACATCTGAGTATTCTTATCGAAACGTTTCGCCCACGAGGGGGTTTTTATCAACCCAATACGGAGAAATGAGAAAGGAGCTTTTTATAGGTGACTCAGAGAGAAAGGATACCGGAAGGACTTCTCCGGGGGCCAGCGCCCCCGCGACCCGATCACAGACCAGACTTCCTAGTCACTTGAACCTGGGTGAACCTTGTTCGTGGTCACAGTGAGCATTGGTGAACCTTATTAGTGGTCACAGTGATCATGGGTGAACCTTATTAGTGGTCACGGTGAGCATTGGTGAACCTTGTTCGTGGTCACAGTGAGCGTGGGTGAACCTTGTTCGTGGTCACAGTGAGCGTGGGTGAACTTTGTTCGTGGTCACAGTGAGCGTGGGTGAACCTTGTTCGTGGTCACAGTGAGCGTGGATGAACCTTGTTCGTGGTCACAGTGAGCGTGGGTGAACCTTGTTCGTGGTCACAGTGAACGTGGGTGAACCTTGTTCGTGGTCACAGTGAACGTGGGTGAACCTTGTTCGTGTCACGGTCTGCACTAACCTTGTTAGGGCAGACTTAATTTATTTGATAGTCATGAGTTGGTGATTTAAGATTAATCAAGGCAGAAATTCATAGATATTGAATCCCCTGTGTTTGGCACCGTGGTGTTGGAAGTAACGATAATAGACGAGACTAAATCGACAAGTGGAAATGTTACGCTTTTGCCTGCGTAACGTAAATAAAAGTCCTGGCTCCTAAAGCGTAGAGAACTTAACACGGTATTTAATGGTGACAGCTGCTTAGCCAGGAGAGGAGCGAAGCTCACACAACGAGCGCGGTGTTCACAACGAGCGCGGTGTTCGCAACGAGCGCGGTGTTCACAACGAGCGCGGTGTTCACAATGAGCGCGGTGTTCACAACGAGCGCGGTGTTCACAATGAGCGCGGTGTTCACAATGAGCGCGGTGTTCACAACGAGCGCGGTGTTCACAATGAGCGCGGTGTTCACAATGAGCGCGGTGTTCACAATGAGCGCGGTGTTCACAATGAGCGCGGTATTCACAATGAGCGCGGTGTTCACAACGAGCGCGGTGTTCACAATGAGCGCGGTGTTCACAACGAGCGCGGTGTTCACAACGAGCGCGGTGTTCGCAACGAGCGCGGTGTTCCCAACGAGCGCGGTGTTCGCAACGAGCGCGGTGTTCACAACGAGCGCGGTGTTCACAATGAGCGCGGTGTTCACAACGAGCGCGGTGTTCACAACGCAGGCAACTCACACCGTAAAACACGACGAACAGTTAAAAGGCTCAGGAATAGTTATGTTAGAGGATGTCAGAAAACACGACAAGGCAAAGGCCAAGAAAATGGCAGAGTGGATTATGAGAACTTTCAAAACAAAATGGCCCATGGCCGGGCTTAGGGAGTGGAAAAACTCTGGGAACTCATTGAAGGTATATAAGAGGTATATACCTATGATGGTACTTGTTAAATCACGTGTGTGAGATGTGCTCAGAGCTCCTTCCAAGGCAGGAGAGAGAGAGAGAGAGCAGAGCCGGAAAACATACTGGCCTCCTAGCCAAGACATGTAAACTATTGGGAACACCTCAGAGAACCTCAATTGTTCCCTCACGAACGAAAAAAAAGGGAGATACCTCATACATGGAAGATACGTGAGGACCTGGTCAGTAACCTGCACGCTGGTGTAACAACACTGAAGTGAAAGACGTGTAACAAAGTGTGGAATTAACCTAGTGAAGAGCAGGGGAGCCGTGGGTACAGTCAGAGAGCACTATGCCAACATGCTTGCAACAAGACTCTTCAACATACCACCAGTAGGTGAAATATTGCCGGAACTAAAAAGAATAACTTTGAAGATACCGGATATCTTGTATAAGTGCTGGATCAGGCGTGTTATGAAGACTATATGGGCTTGCGGGCCGCCAGTACAAAAAGCCTGGTTAACCAGGCAGTCACCAGGATAACCTGGCCTCAGGGCGGGGCTACGGGGGTAGAAAAGTCCTCGAAACCCGTCACAGGTGAATCACAGAACCCGCCACTGTTATGTGGACGTATTGGATTATCCATCTGATTACTGCGAGAAAGGAACTGTGGGTGAAGCATTGTGTGAGTAACATGTAGAGCCTCTGGGGAGTGAACCATCTTTTGTTTACCCTGTATCTTGGTCTGTGGAGAGTTGTGTGAGGCAGTGTGGTCTGATGTGTGAGGCAGTATGGTCTGATGTGTGAGGTAGTGTGGTCTTATGTGTGAGGCAGTGTGGTCTGATGTGTGAGGCAGTGTGGTCTGATGTGTGAGGCAGTGTGGTCTGATGTGTGAGGCAGTGTGGTCTGATATGTGAGGCAGTGTGGTCTGATGTGTGAGGCAGTGTGGTTTGATGTGTGAGGCAGTGTGGTTTGATGTGTGAGGCAGTGTGGTCTGATGTGTGAGGCAGTGTGGTCTGATGTGTGAGGCAGTGTGGTCTGATGTGTGAGGTAGTGTGGTCTGATGTGTGAGGTAGTGTGGTCTGGAATGTGTGAGGCAGTGTGGTCTGATGTGTGAGGCAGTGTGGTCTGATGTGTGAGGTAGTGTGGTCTGATGTGTGAGGCAGTGTGGTCTGATGTGTGAGGCAGTGTGGTCTGATGTGTGAGGCAATGTGGTCTGATATGTGAGGCAGTGTGGTCTGATGTGTGAGGCAGTGTGGTCTGATGTGTGAGGCAGTGTGGTCTGATGTGTGAGGCAGTGTGGTCTGATATGTGAGGCAGTGTGGTCTGTATAAAAAAGGATTATTTGGTGTTCTGGTAGCGGGGAGTAAATGATACGTCTTCGGAGGCTTCTTACTTTATTGTTAAGTCGTGGTGGGTACACAGGCTTGTGTGTTGTGCCCATGACCCGGGAGGGCCATCCCACGAGAGAGAGCTAGGAGTAGGCCTTGTGTCTTCCTGCTAGGCCGCTGTGTGAGTGAGAGCGAGGCAAGGGCAGGCAGGCTGCTGTGCCCACCGAGAGGCCTAGCTACAGAGGGCAGCACCTTAGTGCAGCGAAATATGAACTAAGCTGGCAGACAGCATGGGCTGTCTGTGCAGACAGTACAGGCTGTCTACATACGCTCAGCCACCTACAGCGCATCGTCCCGACGCGACAATACTGGTGATAAAAAAAAACTCCGTCTCTCTCTCGTAGGAACAGGGCACAGAACACAAAATGAAAACATATATATATATATATATATATATATATATATATATATATATATATATATATATATATATATATATATATATATACATATGGACATGGAAAAAAAAACTTCCTACAGGGAGGGAAGAAAAAAACATGTGTGCCAAACATCATGGTCATAGGCAGTGAGCGTCAAAGGGCATCACTGCACGCCTTCCTGCATCTGGACAGATACTGCAACACAGGAGACATCACTGCGGCTGAGCTGTGATGCAACAGGGTACGGTCTCCTCTGGAACGGTGAAGCAGTCATCGTAGGAGTCGCTGCAGGTTTTCACTCAATCTGGGGCACGACATGCTGGTGCCCTCGAGTGAGGCGTCGACAAAACTCGGCAACTGGGCAGGACTTTTGGCAAGCGACTCAGGAGGACACTTCTCGACTGGTACTGTCGCTGGGCTGTCACTGCCGGTGAGCGTGGAGCGAGTCGTGGAGCGAGTCGTGGCAGAGACGACTGGGCGAAACATCTGGGAGTTGTAACATCATACACCAGACTGCAGTGAGCGATCTAGCAGTCAAAGTAACATCATCTTTGTGCAGGCTGCTCACTGAAGCTTGTGACACGAGGCTGACACAGCGCCTGCCGACAGGCCTAACTGCGGCTTGACGAGTGTCATGTGTCATTCTCTCGGCAGTTGAAGTTATAGCAGAGGTTAGTCTAAGCGTCCCCAGACTTGTTTCTCTACATATAACTGTGCTCTGAAGGTCTGGAGGTGAAGTGAAACAAATCTCGATGGGAATCGTAGCAGGTACAATTCTGCAGAACATCTATGAGCGACGAGCATAAGAGCTTTCTATACAAAGGAGCTCAAACACTCAGAGCTGACTGATAACTGTCAAACGCACTGGTCACATGGGGTGACTTAGCACAGTGGTGCTACTCAGGTCTGGCTCAGACCTCACTGGACACACGGAAACTTTACACACCCGCGGTACATGCGGTACAACATGGCTTAAACTAGCAAATGATGCTTTTCTGTGCATAAAACTGACACTAAGACATATACTAAAATGTGAGAACACTGACTGAGAGGAATTAACACACGACATATATCTTCTCTCAATCTTCTTGACAATACTGAAATAATTACTAGAAACACTTGATGTGACATCATGTGTTGTCGCAAGGTGACGTCAGCAGCACTGTGACATCAGACATCTCGAGGTGACGTCAGGCAGACATCATGACGTCATGAAGTCGGGCAGCATCGTCGGTGACATCAATGTGATGCGGGCAGCAGACCACAGCATGTGGCCTGGGACATCTGGCTCGGTAACTCACGTGGTTTGTAGATCCACGTGACATCGCCCACACCCACGTGGCGTCGTGATCCACGTGGTATCTACATGGCATGCTTATCCACGTAGCTTCGAGTGGCCTTGGGCACTCGGATACACAGCACTGGCAAAGAATTCACACGAAAAACAGCAGAAAACACAGCAGAGGGAGTGGGCAGTGGTGAGTGGTGTATGGTAGGCTGGTGAGGTGTGAGAGTACAGTAGGGCGAGGCAAGGAATGGCCACTTCCTCCTCCCACAAACACGTGGAGAACTCACACTGGACGCAGAAATCGCCACAAAACTCACCTCTGGCTTGCTGAAACAGCTGTGCTGAGCTGAACAACAACAGCAACATACAAGTGACGCTGAACACGTAACTTGAGAAACAGTGTGGGACGCTGTAGCGTGGGGTCACTGGGACGCCACTTAGAATTCTCGAAGAAATTCGGTAAATTTCGGCTGGATCCTGCTTGTACCTGTGTCTGGATGCTCAAATGTGCAGACACGACATCAGGATAACTCGTTGAGAGACAGATGTTTGTTGTGTAGGGGGATGAAGTGAACAACTTCATTCCTTCCTTCCTCTCTCTCTGGGCAAACACATTGCTGCGACCACTGCTTTCCACCATTTATAAAAAAAGGATTATTTGGTGTTCTGGTAGCGGGGAGTAAATGATACGTCTTCGGAGGCTTCTTACTTTATTGTTAAGTCGTGGTGGGTACAGAGGCTTGTGTGTTGTGCCCATGACCCGGGAGGGCCATCCCACGAGAGAGAGCTAGGAGTAGGCCTTGTGTCTTCCTGCTAGGCCGCTGTGTGAGTGAGAGTGAGGCAAGGGCAGGCAGGCTGCCGTGCCCACCGAGAGGCCTAGCTACAGAGGGCAGCACCTTAGTGCCGCGAAATATGAACTAAGCTGGCAGACAGCATGGGCTGTCTGTGCAGACGGTACAGGCTGTCTACATCTGATGTGTGAGGCAGTGTGGTCTGATGTTGAGGGAGAATAACGATGAGCAGGATGTTGAGAAAAAGATAATAAAGATAAAGATGGGGGAAATGATGAGAATGATAATATGGAGGATGATGAGGAGGGGTGAGGATAATGAGAAAGAGGAGAATAATGAAGATGAGAAAGAGGATGAGGGGCATGATGAGAATGATGAAGAGGAAGAAGAGTGATAAGGATCATGATGATGAGTGTTAGCCATTCTTCATAATTCACATATCTTCCACCTCTAGAGGTTACTGTCTGGATCTTTACTGGACCTTTTCTAACTTACCCACATGTTCCTTTTTTGTTTTAGGTCAGGGAACCGCGGAGGGTAATGACCTCCAGAAGTGATTCCAGGCAACTCCAGGAGGTTTTTGTTGGAGTGATGTGGTGGGTGGGGGAGGTTATAGTGGGGGTTATTGTTAGAGGTGGAGAGGAGACATAAATACGCAACTGAGACAGCAATAAAGACAGAGGTTGCCAAGAGTAAACATAGGGGAGAGGGAGGAGGTGAGAGGGAAGAGATGTGTGGAGAGAGGGAAGGGTGAGAGGGAAGAGAAGATTGGTGGGGAGAGGGAGGGGTGAGAGGGAAGAGTGGATGGGTGGGGAGAGGTAAGAGAGGATGGGTGGGGAGAGGGAGGGGGTGAGAGGGAAGAGAGGATGGGAGGGGAGAGGGAGGGGGCTGAGGGAGGTGTAAAGGGAAGGAGAGAGATAGAGAGAGGGAGGACAAGAAGTATAGTAGACAAGGAGGAGGTTGGCAATATTTACGAGGAAGCGAGGATGAACCCTGTGTGTGTGTGTGTGTGTGGGTGTGTGTGTGTGTGTGTGTGTGTGTGTGTGTGTGTGTGTGTGTGTGTGTGTGTGTTGACTGAGACGAGTGAAGTATGTGCCTAACGATGAATAAGTCTCACCATCACTCACCATCACTCACTATCAGTATAACAACACTGTTAACATGCGGCTAATAACTGCCACTGGCACCCTCGGTGGCACTTAGCGTGCCACAGCCACCGCCTTTTTTGCTTACCTCAGAGACTTTATCTTGGCACAGCCTGGCTCTTGAGGCACTCTTACTGTGGCACCGAGGTTGTCTTTGACCAAGTTGCCCAGGCCATCCCTCCACCCCTGTCCTGACGCTTGGAAAAGCAAACACGTGTGTGTGTTCCAATTGCACTCACCTAATTGTGGTTGTAAGGGTCGATTCATAGCTCCTGGTCCCGCTTCTTCACTAGTCGCTACTAGGTCCACTCTCTCCCTACTCCATGAGCTTCATAATACCTCTTCTTAAAGCTATGTATGGATCCTGCCTCCACTACATTCTCGTGTGTGTGTGCTCTATATGTGGTTGCAGGGGTCGATTCACAGCTCCTGGCCCCGTCTCTTCGCTGGTCGCTACTGGGTTCACTTCCTGTCAGAATGTTGCTGTTAATATTTTTGTCGTACCAGCTAATGACCAGATAATAACCAGCTAATGACCAGATAATAACCAGCTAATGACCAGCTAATGACCAGATAATAACCAGCTAATGACCAGATAATAACCAGCTAATGACCAGATAATAACCAGCTAATGACCAGCTAATGACCAGATAATAACCAGCTAATGACCAGATAATAACCAGCTAATGACCAGATAATAACCAGCTAATGAGCAGATAATGACCAGATAATAACCAGCTAATGACCAGATAATAACCAGCTAATGACCAGATAATAACCAGCTAATGACCAGATAATAACCAGCTAATGACCAGCTAATGACCAGATAATAACCAGCTAATGACCAGATAATAACCAGCTAATGACCAGATAATAACCAGCTAATGACCAGATAATTGCCAGCTAATGACAAGATAATAACCAGCTAATGACCAGCTAATGACCAGATAATAACCAGCTAATGACCAGATAACCAGCTAATGACCAGATAATAACCAGCTAATGACCAGCTAATGACCAGATAATAACCAGCTAATGATCAGATAATAACCAGCTAATGACCAGATAATAACCAGCTAATGACCAGATAATAACCAGCTAATGACCAGATAATAACCAGCTAATGACCAGCTAATGACCAGATAATAACCAGCTAATGACCAGATAATAACCAGCTAATGACCAGATAATAACCAGCTAATGACCAGATAATGACCAGATAATAACCAGCTAATGACCAGATAATAACCAGCTAATTACCAGATAATAACCAGCTAATGATCAGATAATAACCAGCTAATGACCAGCTAATGACCAGATAATAACCAGCTAATGACCAGATAATAACCAGCTAATGACCAGATAATAACCAGCTAATGACCAGATAATTGCCAGCTAATGACCAGATAATAACCAGCTAATGACCAGCTAATGACCAGATAATAACCAGCTAATGACCAGATAATAACCAGCTAATGACCAGATAATAACCAGCTAATGACCAGCTAATGACCAGATAATAACCAGCTAATGACCAGATAATAACCAGCTAATGACCAGATAATAACCAGCTAATGACCAGATAATAACCAGCTAATGACCAGCTAATGACCAGATAATAACCAGCTAATGACCAGATAATAACCAGCTAATGACCAGATAATAACCAGCTAATGACCAGATAATAACCAGCTAATGACCAGCTAATGACCAGATAATAACCAGCTAATGACCAGATAATAACCAGCTAATGACCAGATAATGACCAGATAACCAGCTAATGACCAGATAATAACCAGCTAATGACCAGATAATAACCAGTTAATGACCAGATAATAACCAGCTAATGACCAGATAATAACCAGCTAATGACCAGCTAATGACCAGATAATGACCAGATAATAACCAGCTAATGACCAGATAATAACCAGCTAATGACCAGATAATAACCAGCTAATGACCAGATAATAACCAGCTAATGACCAGATAATAACCAGCTAATGACCAGATAATAACCAGCTAATGACCAGCTAATGACCAGATAATAACCAGCTAATGACCAGATAATAACCAGCTAATGACCAGATAACCAGCTAATGACCAGATAATTGCCAGCTAATGACCAGATAATAACCAGCTAATGACCAGCTAATGACCAGATAATAACCAGCTAATGACCAGATAATAACCAGCTAATGACCAGATAATAACCAGCTAATGACCAGATAATAACCAGATAATGACCAGATAATTGCCAGCTAATGACCAGATAATAACCAGCTAATAACCAGCTAATGACCAGATAATAACCAGCTAATGACCAGATAATAACCAGATAATGACCAGATAATAACCAGATAATGACCAGATAATAACCAGCTAATGACCAGATAATAACCAGCTAATGACCAGATAATTGCCAGCTAATGACCAGATAATAACCAGATAATGACCAGATAATGACCAGATAATAACCAGCTAATGACCAGATAATAACCAGATAATGACCAGATAATTGCCAGCTAATGACCAGATAATAACCAGCTAATGACCAGATAATCAGCTAATGACCAGATAATAACCAGCTAATGACCAGCTAATGACCAGATAATAACCAGCTAATGACCAGATAATTGCCAGCTAATGACCAGCTAATGACCAGATAATAACCAGCTAATGACCAGATAATTGCCAGCTAATGACCAGCTAATGACCAGATAATAACCAGATAATGACCAGATAATTGCCAGCTAATGACAAGATAATAACCAGCTAATGACCAGATAATCAGCTAATGACCAGATAATAACCAGCTAATGACCAGATAATAACCAGCTAATGACCAGCTAATGACCAGATAATAACCAGCTAATGAGCAGATAATAACCAGCTAATGACCAGATAATAACCAGCTAATGACCAGATAATAACCAGCTAATGACCAGCTAATGACCAGATAATAACCAGCTAATGACCAGATAATAACCAGCTAATGACCAGATAATAACCAGCTAATGACCAGATAATGACCAGATAATAACCAGCTAATGACCAGATAATAACCAGCTAATGACCAGATAATCAGCTAATGACCAGATAATAACCAGCTAATGACCAGCTAATGACCAGATAATAACCAGCTAATGACCAGATAATAACCAGCTAATGACCAGATAATAACCAGCTAATGACCAGATAATTGCCAGCTAATGACCAGATAATAACCAGCTAATGACCAGCTAATGACCAGATAATAACCAGCTAATGACCAGATAATAACCAGCTAATGACCAGATAATAACCAGCTAATGACCAGCTAATGACCAGATAATAACCAGCTAATGACCAGATAATAACCAGCTAATGACCAGATAATAACCAGCTAATGACCAGATAATAACCAGCTAATGACCAGCTAATGACCAGATAATAACCAGCTAATGACCAGATAATAACCAGCTAATGACCAGATAATAACCAGCTAATGACCAGCTAATGACCAGATAATAACCAGCTAATGACCAGATAATAACCAGCTAATGACCAGATAATAACCAGCTAATGACCAGATAATAACCAGCTAATGACCAGATAATAACCAGTTAATGACCAGATAATAACCAGCTAATGACCAGATAATAACCAGCTAATGACCAGCTAATGACCAGATAATGACCAGATAATAACCAGCTAATGACCAGATAATAACCAGCTAATGACCAGATAATGACCAGATAATAACCAGCTAATGACCAGATAATAACCAGCTAATGACCAGATAATAACCAGCTAATGACCAGATAATAACCAGCTAATGACCAGCTAATGACCAGATAATAACCAGCTAATGACCAGATAATAACCAGCTAATGACCAGATAATTGCCAGCTAATGACCAGATAATAACCAGCTAATGACCAGCTAATGACCAGATAATAACCAGCTAATGACCAGATAATAACCAGCTAATGACCAGATAATAACCAGATAATGACCAGATAATTGCCAGCTAATGACCAGATAATAACCAGCTAATAACCAGCTAATGACCAGATAATAACCAGCTAATGACCAGATAATAACCAGATAATGACCAGATAATAACCAGATAATGACCAGATAATAACCAGCTAATGACCAGAAAATAACCAGCTAATGACCAGATAATTGCCAGCTAATGACCAGATAATAACCAGATAATGACCAGATAATGACCAGATAATAACCAGCTAATGACCAGATAATAACCAGATAATGACCAGATAATTGCCAGCTAATGACCAGATAATAACCAGCTAATGACCAGATAATCAGCTAATGACTAGATAATAACCAGCTAATGACCAGCTAATGACCAGATAATAACCAGCTAATGATCAGATAATTGCCAGCTAATGACCAGCTAATGACCAGATAATAACCAGCTAATGACCAGATAATAACCAGATAATGACCAGATAATTGCCAGCTAATGACCAGATAATAACCAGCTAATGACCAGATAATCAGCTAATGACCAGATAATAACCAGCTAATGACCAGCTAATGACCAGATAATAACCAGCTAATGACCAGATAATTGCCAGCTAATGACCAGCTAATGACCAGATAATAACCAGCTAATGACCAGATAATTGCCAGCTAATGACCAGCTAATGACCAGATAATAACCAGCTAATGACCAGATAATTGCCAGCTAATGACCAGCTAATGACCAGATAATAACCAGCTAATGACCAGATAATTGCCAGCTAATGACCAGCTAATGACCAGATAATAACCAGCTAATGACCAGATAATTGCCAGCTAATGACCAGCTAATGACCAGATAATAACCAGCTAATGACCAGATAATTGCCAGCTAATGACCAGCTAATGACCAGATAATAACCAGCTAATGACCAGATAATTGCCAGCTAATGACCAGCTAATGACCAGATAATAACCAGCTAATGACCAGCTAATGACCAGATAATAACCAGCTAATGACCAGATAATTGCCAGCTAATGACCAGCTAATGACCAGATAACCAGCTAATGACCAGATAATTGCCAGCTAATGACCAGATAATAACCAGCTAATGACCAGATAATTGCCAGATAATGACCAGATAATAACCATCTAATGACCAGATAATAACCAGCTAATGACCAGATAATAACCAGCTAATGACCAGATAATAACCAGCCAATGACCAGATAATAACCAGCCAATGACCAGATAATTGCCAGCTAATGACCAGATAATAACCAGCTAATGACCAGATAATAACCAGCTAATGACCAGATAATAACCAGATAATGACCAGATAATAACCAGCTAATGACCAGATAATAACCAGCTAATGACCAGATAATAACCAGATAATGACCAGATAATAACCAGATAATGACCAGATAATAACCAGCTAATGACCAGATAATAACCAGCTAATGACCAGCTAATAACCAGCTAATGACCAGATGACCAGATAATAACCAGATAATGACCAGATAATAACCAGCTAATGACCAGATAATGACCAGATAATAACCAGATAATGACCAGATAATAACCAGCTAATGACCAGATAATAACCAGCTAATGACCAGCTAATGACCAGATAATTGCCAGCTAATGACCAGATAATAACCAGCTAATGACCAGATAATAACCAGATAATGACCAGATAATAACCAGCTAATGACCAGATAATTGCCAGCTAATGACCAGATAATAACCAGCTAATGACCAGATAATTGCCAGCTAACGACCAGATAATAACCAGCTAATGACCAGATAATCAGCTAATGACCAGATAATGACCAGATAATAACCAGCTAACGACCAGATAATAACCATCTAATGACCAGATAATCAGCTAATGACCAGATAATGACCAGATAATAACCAGCTAATGACCAGATAATGACCAGATAATAACCAGCTAATGACCAGATAATAACCAGCTAATGACCAGATAATAACCAGCTAATGACCAGATAATAACCAGCTAATGACCAGATAATAACCAGCTAATGACCAGATAATAACCAGCTAATGACCAGATAATAACCAGCTAATGACCAGCTAATGATAAGATAATAACCAGCTAATGACCAGATAATAACCAGCTAATGACCAGATAATGACCAGATAATGTCCAGATAATAACCAGCTAATGACCAGATAATAACCAGCTAATGACCAGATAACCAGCTAATGACCAGCTAATGACCAGATAATAACCAGCTAATGACCAGATAATAACCAGCTAATGACCAGATAATGACCAGCTAATGACCAGATAATAACCAGCTAATGACCAGATAATAACCAGCTAATGACCAGATAATAACCAGCTAATGACCAGATAATAACCAGATAATGACCAGATAATGACCAGATAATGACCAGATAATAACCAGCTAATGACCAGATAATAACCAGCTAATGACCAGATAATAACCAGCTAATGACCAGATAATAACCAGCTAATGACCAGCTAATGACCAGATAATAACCAGCTAATGACCAGATAATGACCAGATAATGACCAGATAATAACCAGCTAATGACCAGATAATCAGCTAATGACCAGATAATAACCAGATAATGACCAGATAATAACCAGCTAATGACCAGATAATGACCAGATAATAACCAGCTAATGACCAGATAATAACCAGCTAATGACCAGATAATAACCAGCTAATGACCAGCTAATGACCAGATAATAACCAGCTAATGACCAGATAATAACCAGCTAATGACCAGATAATAACCAGATAATGACCAGCTAATGACCAGATAATAACCAGATAATGACCAGATAATAACCAGCTAATGACCATATAATGACCAGATAATGACCAGATAATAACCAGCTAATGACCAGATAACCACCTAATGACCAGATAATAACCAGCTAATGACCAGCTAATGACCAGATAATAACCAGCTAATGACCAGATAATAACCAGCTAATGACCAGATAATAACCAGATAATGACCAGCTAATGACCAGATAATAACCAGATAATGACCAGATAATGACCAGCTAATGACCAGATAATGACCAGCTAATGACCAGATAATAACCAGCTAATGACCAGATAATAACCAGCTAATGACCAGATAATAACCAGCTAATGACCAGCTAATGACCAGATAATAACCAGCTAATGACCAGATAATAACCAGCTAATGACCAGATAATAACCAGCTAATGACCAGCTAATGACCAGATAATAACCAGATAATGACCAGATAATAACCAGCTAATGACCAGATAATGACCAGATAATAACCAGCTAATGACCAGATAATAACCAGCTAATGACCAGATAATAACCAGCTAATGACCAGATAATAACCACCTAATGACCAGATAATGACCAGATAATAACCAGCTAATGACCAGATAATCAGCTAATGACCAGATAATGACCAGATAATGACCAGATAATTGCCAGCTCCTTTGTTGGTACTTGATGAATTATTAAAGATATGATGATGCTTGTAGAAGCTTCTGCCTAATTGGTAGTTGGCAATGAGCTTCATCGTAATTAGTAAATGATAACGAGGTTATTAACGAGGCTGCATGATACTCTCGTTAGCAATTCCAACAGCATGGTAATTATCGTTAATGACTTGTGTGTTGCAGTACGTGACGTAGTGTTTTATATTGCATTTAATTGGCACCTTAAGGTCAGGCTGTGTCGTTATATTCAGGCATCCAACTGTTAAGTGCAGGCTGCAGATTATTAGTGCAGGCAACGAAGTGTTAGGTGCAGGCAACGAAGTATTAGGTGCAGACAACGAAGTATTAGGTGCAGGCAACGAAATGTTAGGTGCAGGCAACTAAGTGTTAGGTGCAGGCAACAAAGTGTTAGGTGCAGGCAACGAAGTGTTAGGTGCAGGCAACAAAGTGTTAGGTGTAGGCAGCGAAGTGTTAGGTGCAGGCAACTAAGTGTTAGGTGCAGCCAACAAAGTGTTAGGTGCAGGCAACGAAGTGTTAGGTGCAGGCAACGAAGTGTTAGGTGCAGGCAACGAAGTGTTAGGTGCAGGCAACGAAGTGTTAGGTGCAGGAAACGAAGTGTTAGGTGCAGGCAACGAAGTGTTAGGTGCAGGCAACAAAGTGTTAGGTGCAGGCAACGAAGTGTTAGGTGCAGGCAACGAAGTGTTAGGTGCAGGCAACGAAGTGTTAGGTGCAGGCAACGAAGTGTTAGGTGCAGGCAACGAAGTGTTAGGTGCAGGAAACGAAGTGTTAGGTGCAGGTAACGAAGTGTTAGGTGCAGGCAACGAAGTGTTAGGTGCAGGCAACAAAGTGTTAGGTGTAGGCAGCGAAGTGTTAGGTGCAGGCAACGAAGTGTTAGGTGCAGGCAACGAAGTGTTAGGTCCAGGCAACGAACTGTTAGGTGCAGGCAACGAAGTGTTAGGTGCAGGCAACGAAGTGTTAGGTGCAGGCAACGAAGCGTTAGGTGCAGGCAACAAAGTGTTAGGTGCAGGCAACGAAGCGTTAGGTGCAGGCAACAAAGTGTTAGGTGCAGGCAACAAAGTGTTAGGTGCAGGCAACAAAGTGTTAGGTGCAGGCAACAAAGCGTTAGGTGCAGGCAACGAAGTGTTAGGTGCAGGCAAAGTGTTAGGTGCAGGCAACGAAGCGTTAGGTGCAGGCAACAAAGTGTTAGGTGCAGGCAACAAAGTGTTAGGTGCAGGCAACAAAGTGTTAGGTGCAGGCAACAAAGTGTTAGGTGCAGGCAACGAAGCGTTAGGTGCAGGCAACAAAGTGTTAGGTGCATGCAACAAAGTGTTAGGTGCAGGCAACAAAGCGTTAGGTGTAGGCAACGAAGTGTTGGGTAACGCATCTTTAAGTTTATGCAACGAGTAATTGAGTCAAAGCAACGAGCCACAAAAAAAATCAAGCAACAAACCCCCAAGTCCAACCAACGCACCATTAAGTCCAACCAACGCATATTTAAGTCCGGCCAATGCATATTTAAGTCCGGCCAACGCACCATTAAGTCCAACCAACGCATATTTAAGTCCGTCCAATGCATATTTAAGTCCAGCCAACGCGCCATTAACCGCAGCCAGAGCACCATTAAGTCCAGCCAACGCGCCATTAAGTGCTGGTGCGAGGCGTCTCTTAATTTGTAAAGTAAACACGCTTAATGGAATTAGATTAACCATTATATCACCCGAGTCTCGTAAAGGAAGGGAACTTAACCGTGACCGCACGGGGAATTAACCCAGGGCTTGTATTAACCCAGGGTTTGTATTAACCCAGGGTTTGTATTAACCCAGGGTTTGTATTAACCCAGGGTTTGTATTAACCCAGGGTTTGTATTAACCCAGGGTTTGTATTAACCCAGGGCTTGTATTAAACCAGGGCTTACATTAACCCAGGGCTTACATTAACCCAGGGCTTACATTAACCCAGAGCTTGTATTAACCCAGGGTTTGTATTTACCCAGAGTTTGTATTAACCCAGGGTTTGTATTTACCCAGAGCTTGTATTAACCCATTGTTTGTATTAACCCAGGGCTTGCATTAACCTAGGGCTTGTATTAACCCAGGGCTTGCATTAACCCAGGGCTTGTATTAACCCAAGGCTTGTTTTAACCCAGGGATTGTATTAACCCAGGGATTGTATTAACCCAGGACTTACATTAACCCAGGAATTGTATTAACCCAGGACTTATATTAACCCAGGGATTGTATTAACCCAGGACTTATATTAACCCAGGGATTGTATTAACCCAGGGTTTGTATTAACCCAGGGCTTGTATTACCCCAGGGCTTGTATTAACCCAAGGCTTGTATTAACCCAGGGTTTATATTACCCCAGGGCTTGTATTAACCCAGGGCTTGTATTAACCCAGGGCTTGTATTAACCCAAGGCTTGTATTACCCCAGGGCCTGTATTAACGCGGGGCTTGTATTAACCCAGGGCTTGTATTAACCTAGGGCTTGTATTAACCCAGGGCTTGTATTAACCCAGGGCTTGTATTAACTCAGGGCTTGCATTAACCCAGGACTTGTATTAAACCAGGGTTTGTATTAACCCAGGGCTTGTATTAACACAGGGCTTGTGTTAACCCAAGGCTTGTTTTAACCCAGGGCTTGTATTAACCCAGTACTTGAATTAACCCAGGGCTTGTATTAACCCAGTACTTGAATTAACCCAGGGCTTGCATTAACCCAGGGCTTGCATTAACCCAGGGCTTGCATTAACCCAGTACTTGCATTAACCCAGTACTTGCATTAACCCAGTACTTGCATTAACCCAGGGCTTGCATTAACCCAGGGCTTGCATTAACTCAGGGCTTGCATTAACCCAGGGCTTACATTAACCCAGGGCTTGCATTAACCCAGTACTTGTATTAACCCAGGGCTTGTATTAACCCAGGGCTTGCATTAACCCAGGGCTTGCATTAACCCAGGGCTTGCATTAACCCAGTACTTGTATTAACCCAGGGCTTACATTAACCCAGGGCTTGCATTAACCCAGTACTTGTATTAACCCAGGGCTTGCATTAACCCAGGGCTTGCATTAACCCAGTACTTGTATTAACCCAGGGCTTGCATTAACCCAGGTCTTGTATTAACCCAGGGCTTGCATTAACCCAGTACTTGCAAACCCTGGGTTATTACAAGTACTGGGTTAATGCAAGCCCTGGGTTAATACAAGACCTGGGTTAATGCAAGCCCTGGGTTAATACAAGTACTGGGTTAATGCAAGCCCTGGGTTAATGCAAGCCCTGGGTTAATACAAGTACTGGGTTAATGCAAGCCCTGGGTTAATGTAAGCCCTGGGTTAATACAAGTACTGGGTTAATGCAAGCCCTGGGTTAATGCAAGCCCTGGGTTAATGCAAGCCCTGGGTTAATACAAGCCCTGGGTTAATACAAGTACTGGGTTAATGCAAGCCCTGGGTTAATGTAAGCCCTGGGTTAATGCAAGCCCTGAGTTAATGCAAGCCCTGGGTTAATTCAAGTACTGGGTTAATACAAGCCCTGGGTTAAAACAAGCCTTGGGTTAACACAAGCCCTGTGTTAATACAAACCCTGGTTTAATACAAGTCCTGGGTTAATGCAAGCCCTGGGTTATTACATTAACCCAGGGCTTGCATTAACCCAGTACTTGTATTAACCCAGGGCTTGCATTAACCCAGGTCTTGTATTAACCCAGGGCTTGCATTAACCCAGGGCTTTTGACGGTATGTGGTGAATGGAAAGAAAAGTGAAAAATTGTGGAAATAAATACTGAGCGATAAAATCTGATGCGAGGCTGGGACGGTAAATTAAGAACCAGGAGGAAGTTGAACGATAAATTATGAAACACACAACACTGCCATCACTCGGTGCCACTTTGCTATTGGTGGCGGCTAGAGTGAAGAGAATGCCATCTTGAGTGCCACTTGTTCACCTAGCAGTATAATAGGTACCTGGGTGCGAGTTGACTGGTGTGGGTCGCATCCTGGGGACAAAACTGATTAAATTTGCCCGAAATGCTCTGCATAACAAGGGGCTTTCTATATAATAATATGTCATTGATGTTAGCTATGGTTTGTATCATGTAATTTTAGAAAATAATAATAATAATTATTATTATTGTTATTATTATGGGTGTGATGTCAGAAAAGTGGGCAGTTGCTACGTAAGGGGATGGTATTAGGAAGAGGTTTTACCCCCTGTGTGTCTGGTAACACTGTAAGGCTTCTGATTCCAGAGGGCGGGGGGTGTGGGTGGATGGAGGGGGAGCTGTGGGTGGATGGAGGGGGAGCTGTGGGTGGATGGAGGGGGTGCTGTGGGTGGATGGACGGGGTGCTGTGGGTGGATGGACGGGGTGCTGTGGGTGGATGGACGGGGTGCTGTGGGTGGATGGACGGGGTGCTGTGGGTGGATGGACGGGGTGCTGTGTGTGGATGGAGGGGGTGCTGTGGGTGGATGGACGGGGTGCTGTGGGTGGATGGAGGGGGTGCTGTGGGTGGATGGACGGGGTGCTGTGTGTGGATGGAGGGGGTGCTGTGGGTGGATGGACCTGGTGCTGTGTGTGGATGGAAGGGGTGCTGTGGGTGGATGGACGGGGTGCTGTGTGTGGATGGAGGGGGTGCTGTGTGTGGATGGAGGGGGTGCTGTGGGTGGATGGAGGGTTGGAGAGGGAGGGTAGGAGGCTGGAGGGTTGGAGAGGGAGGGTTGGAGGCTGGAGGGTTGGAGGCTGGAGGGTTGGAGAGGGAGGGTAGGAGGCTGGAGGGTTGGAGAGGGAGGGTAGGAGGCTGGAGGATAGGAGAGGGAGGGTAGGAGGTGATGGGTAGCTACGGTTCCTCTATCAGGTAAGAGCAGACTCACCTGAAGGAGGATACAGTAAGCACCTGTAGGTCACCTGTAGTCGTTTCCCGGGGGTCAACGCCCCCGCGACCCGGTCCCAGACCATGCTTCCTGGTTGCTGGAAGCAGAGCGACTTTTCGAGCACGTTTCGCCCTAGATAAGACTTGATAAAACTCGATTGTGGTCGAAAATTCGTCTAAAATCTGTGGCACCTCCCCTTGGTAACCGTGGCACTCACCATGACCATGGCATCTCCCATGTTAACCATGGCACCTCCCCATAATGACCATGGCACCTACCCATAATAACCATGGCACCTTCCTATGAGAGCCATGTTGCCTTCCTATGATAGCCATGGCACCTCCCCATGATAACCATGGCACCTTCCCATGATAACCATGGCACCTCCTCATGATAACCATGTCACCTCCCCTGTTATCCAGGCTAATGTCAACTGGTGCCATATGAGTGTCATAATACACTGTGGTGACCATGGAGAACAGACCTCACTCAGTGAATGCCATATGAGTGCCATAACGCAGGGTAGTGACCTTAGAGAACAGTGGCGAGTGCCATATGAGTGCCATAATGCAGTGTAGTGACCGTGGGGAACAGAGCTGAGGGCTAACTGGGTGCCAAGACAGTGAAAGCCAGACTTGGCACTTGATGGCATAGCGTGCCAGGGTTGGGTGGGTGGGGCGAGTATGATATGGGTGTGGTCGGGATGGGTGGGGCGAGTATGATATGGGTGTGGTCGGGATGGGCTCGGGGTGGGGTGATTATGATAGGGGTGTGGTCGGGATTTGCTCGGCGTGGGGTGGGTGGGGCGAGTATGATATGGGTGTGGTCGGGATGGGTGGGTGGGATATGATATAGGTGTAGTCGGGATGGGTGGGTGTGATGGGTATGATATGGGTATGATTGGGATGGGTGGGTGGGAGGGGTGGGTGGATGTGTGGGATGGGTATGATATAGGTGTGGTCGGGATGGATGGGTGCGAGGGGTGGGTGGGTGGGATGGGTTGTTCTTAGGAGGGCCAGGGATGGTGAGTGGGGGGGTAGTAATGGGGAGGGTGGGTCAGTGATGGGTTGGGCGGGTGGGTGATGGAAGGGGTCTGGGAGGGTAATTAATGTTAAGTCAGATAGACAAAGGAAGGGAGGTAAAAAAAATATATACTAGAAGAGGAATTAAGGAAGTAGAAAACAAAGGAAGAGGAGGTAAAGAAGTGGAAGAGGAAGTAAAGAATGTGAAAGTAAAGAAGTGGAAGAGGAGGTAAAGAAGTGGAAGAGGAGGTAGAGAAGTGGAAGAGGAAGTAAAAAATGGAAGAGGAGGTAAAGAAGTGAAAGAGAAGGTAAAGAAGTGGAAGAGGAGGTAGAGAAGTGGAAGAGGAAGTAAAGAAGTGGAAGAGGAGGTAAAGAAGTGGAAAAGAAAGTAATGAAATGAACAATAAAGAAATTAGAAGAGTAAGTAGAAGAGAAATGAAGGAAACAGAAGAGGAAGAGAAAAGCAATAGAGAGGGGGTGGCAACACCCTGGCAACACAATACACCCACACACACAATACCAGAGACAACACTAACACACAATATATACAGTCGGTTACAATGTTAATTCCGTCATCTCTTGCCGTTTGCAAACATTCAGACTGTTTCTCAGGGAGAATAGGGGGTGAGGGAGAATAGAGTGTAAGGGAGAGAGGGAGAACGAGGACGGAGGGAGGGCAACGAAGACAGTGTAAAAGGTATTTGGATAAGAGGACGAAATAAAACAGAGAAATCGGAGAAGGGAGAATAGAAGAGAGGGAATGAGGGAGAAGGCAGAAGGAGAATAGATGAGGGGTAAAGAGGGAGAAGGGAGGAAATAAGGGATACGACAGTTTACAAGGGTAGCGCAAGGCCGGTGTTTACGAAATACACCTACCTATACACTGGATGGTTCCCGGTCATATTCCATCACACAGGATGGTTCCCTGTCATATTCCTTACACAGGATGGTTCCTTGTCATATTCCATTACACAGGATGGTTCCCTGTCATATTCCATTACAAAGGATGGGTTCCCTGTCATATTCCATTACACAGGATGGTTCCCTGTCATATTCCATTACACAGGATGGTTCCCTGTCATATTCCATTACACAGGATGGTTCCCTGTCATATTCCATTACACAGGATGGTTCCCTGTCATATTCCATTACACAGGATGGTTCCCTGTCATATTCCTTACACAAGATGGTTCCCTGTCATATTCCATCACACATGATGGTTCCCTGTCATATTCCATCACACTGGGTGGTTCCCTGTCATATTCCATCACACTGGATGGTTCCATGTCATATTCCATCACACTGACTGGTTCCCTGTCATATTCCATCACACAGGATGGTTCCCTGTCATTCCATCGCACAGGATGGTTCCCTGTCATATTCCATTGCACAGGATGGTTCCCTGTCATATTCCATCACAAAGGATGGTTCCCTGTCATATTCCATCACATGGGATGGTTCCCTGTCATATTCCATCACACTGGATGATTCCCTTTCATATTCCATCACACTGGATGGTTCCCTGTCATATTCCATCTCACTGGATGATTCCCTTTCATATTCCATCACACTGGATGATTCCCTTTCATATTCCATCACACTGGATGGTTCCCTGTCATATTCCATCACACTGAATGGTTTCCCTGTCATGTTCCATCACAAAGGATGGTCTCCCTGTCATATTCCATCACACAGGATGGTTCCCTGTCATACTCCATCACACAGGATGGTCTCCCTGTCATACTCCATCACACAGGATGGTCTCCCTGTCATATTCCATCACACTGGATGATTCCCTGTCATATTCCATCACACAGGATGGTTTCCCTGTCATGTTCCATCACAAAGGATGGTCTCCCTGTCATATTCCATCACACAGGATGGTTTCCCTGTCATGTTCCATCACACAGGATGGTCTCCCTGTCATATTCCATCACACAGGATGGTTCCCTGTCATATTCCATCACACTGGATGGTTCCCTGTCATATTCCATCACACTGGATGGTTCCCTGTCATATTCCATCACACTGGATGATTCCCTGTCATATTCCATCACACAGGATGGTTCCCTGTCATATTCCATCACACTGGATGGTTCCCTGTCATATTCCATCACACAGGATGGTTCCCTGTCATATTCCATCACACTGGATGATTCCCTGTCATATTCCATCACACAAGATGGTTTCCCTGTCATGTTCCATCACACAGGATGGTCTCCCTGTCATATTCCATCACACAGGATGGTTCCCTGTCATATTCCATCACACAGGATGGTCTCCCTGTCATATTCCATCACACAGGATGGTCTCCCTGTCATACTCCATCACACAGGATGGTTTTCCTGTCATATTCCATCACACAGGATGGTTCCCTGTCATATTCCATCACACAGGATGGTTTCCCTGTCATACTCCATCACACAGGATGGTTTTCCTGTCATATTCCATCACACAGGATGGTTCCCTGTCATATTCCATCACACTGGATGGTTCCCTGTCATATTCCATCTCACTGGATGGTTTCCCTGTCATATTCCATCACACAGGATGGTTCCCTGTCATATTCCATCACACAGGATGGTTCCCTGTCATATTCCATCACACAAGATGGTTTTCCTGTCATATTCCATCACACAGGATGGTTCCCTGTCATATTCCATCACACAGGATGGTTTCCCTGTCATATTCCATCACACAGGATGGTTCCCTGTCATATTCCATCACACAGGATGGTTTTCCTGTCATATTCCATCACACAGGATGGTTCCCTGTCATATTCCATCACACAGGATGGTTTCCCTGTCATATTCCATCACACAGGATGGTTCCCTGTCATATTCCATCACACAGGATGGTTCCCTGTCATATTCCATCACACAAGATGGTTTTCCTGTCATATTCCATCACACAGGATGGTTCCCTGTCATATTCCATCACACAGGATGGTTCCCTGTCATATTCCATCACACAAGATGGTTTTCCTGTCATATTCCATCACACAGGATGGTTCCCTGTCATATTCCATCACACAGGATGGTCTCCCTGTCATATTCCATCACATAGGATGGTTTCCTGCCATATTCCATCACACAGGATGGTGTTTCACTGTCATATTCCATCACACAGGATGGTGTTTCACTGTCATATTCCATCACACAGGATGGTGTTTCACTGTCATATTCCATCACACAGGATGGTTCCCTGTCATATTCCATCACACAGGATGGTTCCCTGTCATATTCCATCACACAAGATGGTTCCCTGTCATATTCCATCACACAGGATGGTTTGCTGTCATATTCCATAACACAAGAGGTTGGTTCCCTGTCATATTCCATTACACAGGATGGTTCCCTGTCATATTCCATCACACAGGATGGTTCCCTGTCATATTCCATCACACAGGATGGTTCCCTGTCATATTCCATCACACAGGATGGTTCCCTGTCATATTCCATCACACAGGATGGTTCCCTGTCATATTCCATCACACAGGATGGTTCCCTGTCATATTCCATCACACAGGATGGTTCCCTGTCATATTCCATCACACAGGATGGTTCCCTGTCATATTCCATCACACAGGATGCTTCCCTGTCATATTCCATCACACAGGATGGTTCCCTGTCATATTCCATCACACAGGATGGTTTCTCTGTCATATTCCATCACACAGGATGCTTCCCTGTCATATTCCATCACACAGGATGGTTCCCTGTCATATTCCATCACACAGGATGGTTCCCTGTCATATTCCATCACACAGGATGGCTCCTGTGAAAGGTTATGAGCTGGGAGACGCCAGTTTCAGAGGTTTCGTTCCAGCAGAACTGCTGTTTAATACCTCAGATCGATTTTCTGATCTTGGCATTTTGTCTCTCAGTTGTGACTTGACAATGGTCTAAGGCGGACCGAAACGTCATTCGAAGTATCCTTTCCTAAGTGTGGGTTATTTATGAATTTTTCCAGCCACGGTATTGTGATTTATTCTTCTTTGAGATTATAGTTGAGGCTATCGCAGTCACTATAATGCGGCTGGAACTGTTTATAACTAACCCACAACAGTAGCTAGAATAATTCTTAAATAAGCCACAATACATTGGCTCCCATAATTCAAAACTAATCACAATACCCTGGCTGGAACACTTCACAACTAACGCACAATACCCTTGCTGGAACACTTCACAACTAACCCACAATACCCTGGCTGGAACACTTCACAACTAACCCACAATACCCTGGCTGGAACACTTCACAACTAACCCACAATACCCTGGCTGGAACACTTCACAACTAACGCACAATAACCTGGCTGGAACACTTCACAACTAACCCACAATACCCTGGCTGGAACACTTCACAACTAACCCACAATACCCTGGCTGGATCACTTCACAACTAACCCACAATACCCTGGTTGAAACACTTCACAACTTACCCACAGTACCCTGGTTGGAATACTTCACAACTAATCCACAATAACCTTGTTGGAACACGTCACAACTAACCCACAGTACCCTGGCTGGAACACTTCACAACTAACCCGCAATACCCTTGCTGGAACAGTTCACAACTAACCCATAATACCCTGGCTGGAACACTTCACAACTAACCCACAATACCCTGGCTGGAACACTTCACAACTAACCCACAATACCCTGGCTGGAACACTTCACAACTAACCCACAATACCCTGGCTGGATCACTTCACAACTAACCCACAATACCCTGGCTGAAACACTTCACAACTTACCCACAGTACCCTGGCTGGAACACTTCACAACTAACCCACAATACCCTGGCTGGAACAGTTCACAACTAACCCACAGTACCCTGGTTGGAACACTTCACAACTAACCCACAAAACCCTGGCTGGAACAATTCATAACTAACCCACAATACCCTGGCTGGAACAGTTCACAACTAACCCACAGTACCCTGGCTGGAACACTTCACAACTAACCCACAATACCCTGGTTGGAACACTTCACAACTAACCCACAATACCCTGGCTGGAACAGTTCACAACTAACCCACAATACCCTGACTGGAACACTTCACAACTAACCCACAATACCCTGACTGGAACAGTTCACAACTAACCCACAATACCCTGGCTGGAACACTTCACAACTAACCCACAATACCCTGGCTGGAACAGTTCACAACTAACCCACAGTACCCTGGTTGGAACACTTCACAACTAACCCACAATACCCTGGCTGGAACACTTCACAACTAACCCACACTTAGGAGACCAAAGCTTAGATCGAAAATACTTTCTAAGGTTCCTTTTCTAAACTGTGGGTTAGTTGTGAACCCACGTTGAGAGGCTTCAAGAACCTCACGTCGTAGGCTTCACGAGTAGTGTAAACCCACCCTTTGAAACATCACTGATATGTTTCGAGAGTTGTCCTACTCCCGCAGGCCTGTACTGGACCAGGCTTGTCTGGTGCTTGCCTGGTCAATCAGTCTGTTGCTGCTGGCTGCCCGCTGGCCCATATATCGCTAAGTAGCAATATATAACACTGAAGGAAGGATCAAGATTGTAGATTCTACAATAAGAGCTGATGTAGGTAACAGGTGATAACTTGTAAATAAAGTTAGGAACCTTAAGCCTAACCTTGTAAAAGCCTGTGTAAAATAATAGAGGGAGAGAGAGAGAGAGAGAGAGAGAGAGAGAGAGAGAGAGAGAGAGAGAGAGAGAGAGGCTAGGTATATCGCATACACACGCGAGGTTATTACAAGTGTTATCGGGTGTATAATCACACCAGATAAGACTATGATCACCGATAGAGATAGTGAAATTATATGCAATTATAGGAGCGTCCTCTCGATAATTGAACGTCCAGATAATTAGACGAAAAATGTTCCGATAACAGGATAAAAAGTGGGAAGGTATAGCTGATAACGGGATAACAGTGTGAAAGTAAGACTGATAACAGGATAACAGTGAAAGTATAGCTGATAACGGGATAACAGTGAAAGTAAGACTGATAACAGGATAACAGTGAAAGTATAGCTGATAACGGGATAACAGTGAAAGACTGATAACAGGATAACAGTGAGAGTAATACTGATAACAGGATAACAGGAGCAATAAAATTATTGCATTCAGGGGGAAGCACTAAACCCTAAGGGGTCACACAACATATACATTAGTCACGAGTAACACTTGCTGTATGATCCCCCTCCCGTCTCCCATCCCCCCTCCCCGCTCTCCCGTCTCTCCCCTTACGAGTTTAGGGCTTCACGCACAGGATATTGTTAGTTGCTAGTTTCGTGTCGCCAGCAGAGTTGTCATTCCTAGCTAGAATGATGAACTAGAAGAGTAGATGGAATGATAAACGAAGAGAGTAGATGGAATGATAAACTAAGAGAGTAGATGGAATGATAAACTAGGAGAGAAGGAATAATCGAAAAAAGGTCACTGAGGAAGCAGAGAGCAGGAAGAGCTGATAAAGTTAGGAAGAAAGAGAGAAGAAGGAAGAATCATTATCAAGGAAGGCAGCAATAAAGAAGAGTGGTAAAGAAGAAAGAAGACACTGGGAAGAAGGGAGAACCATCAACAAGGAAGGCAGCAGCAGCAGCAGCAGCAGCAATAAAGTTGGAAGAGCGACCTCGCAGTAAAGACCAGGTAATAAAGTGACCAACTTAGGTAGGCAGTTAACAGCGGCGGTGGCCACGAGTTACGAACTCTCATAGATCCGACAGACGTGGTGGGCGGGCGTGGGCGTGGCTGCGTGGGCGTCTCAGAACTTCTGAAACACTGGTCTCTCTCACACAACAAGAAGCCACACTACCGGGCCTGGAAGAAATCATCCAGAATCTTGCATTTAGAGTCATCTTACGACAACGTTTCACCCTAGAGGGTTTAGCGTTTCTTTTTTATTTTAATAATAGGACGATGTTTCACCTGGACTCGTAGATTATTGTCGCTGGTCTATACTAAATATTTTGTCGAGTCGTGTAGTCGACTCTACGAGAAGTCTACCATGTTGCTTGTACCAAACAATTAACATCCTTCTTGACTAGTTATATCAGTCTAACAAGCAATCTTGCAGTATTAATACAGCCTAAACGGCCTCCTGGTATATAAGGGAGTTTATTTAAACAGCCAATGCAAACCGGACCAGTTGAAGTACAGTGGACCCCCGCATAACGATCACCTCCGAATGCGACCAATTATGTAAGTGTATTTATGTAAGTGCGTTTGTATGTGTATGTTTGGGGGTCTGAAATGGACTAATCTACTTCACAATATTCCTTATGGGAACAAATTCGGTCAGTACTGGCACCTGAACATACTTCTGGAGTGAAAAAATATCGTTAACCGGGGGTCCACTGCATTTAAGTAATGTCAACGCCCCCGCGTTGACCCCCGGAGGGTAGACCCCCGTCTACCCTCCGGGTAGACTCCCTTACATGGTCTGTAAATTTAACATTGAATTGCGCCACCGTACGGTAACTGACTCAAACCCATTTCGCCGACAGTGAACGTACGCGCGCTCGCGCGTGTGTGTGTGTGTGTGTGTGTGTGTGTGTGTTCAATTATTAAATTACTAGATGTAACATAGATTCAGATTTTTCTTAGGCGTTTTTTGGCTTTAAAATAAATGTATCCTGCGACAGAATATATTGTATGTCTATATAGAAGACAGCACTTCTGTTAGTGTCTTATTAAGGAACTTTAAATATAGTCGGCCTTATTATAAAGCTCCTCTACGAACGCCAGTTTTTCGTAAATGTGTTACGTCAAGCGGTCCGTGAGGCGTAGTTTCTGGCCCCCTGGTGGCCAGCTGGTGCAGCTGAACCTTTTTACGACACCATTCTTAATTTTCTATTCAGAAATGGTATTGATCCAGGAGGGTTCTTAAGAAAGATTGTGAATTATTCTAATAACATTACAGACTCTCACGTGTGGTGGGGATCGTAAACTATCGTATTTAAGTCACGAAATCGTAATAATACAATTACAAACAAATACGGTACGGGTGGGTATAGAACCCCACCCGTGCCGTGTTTTTTATCGTCTCTATTGCGATAGAAACTTGGTATTTCTCTGTCGCTGTCAGATTCGTGTATGATTGTTCAGACCCACGAATGACTGAACATTTTAAGCTCTTTTTTAGTTCATTCTCGTCCTCTTACGTCGCTAACACCATTATAATGGTGTATACATTTATAGTGACATAAAGAACCAGATACGATTATTATACATGAAATTAATTTACACTGATAATTTATATGTTTAAATGTAAATATACATACCAGCTTGGAAATATTTCTCACAAATTTAGAGTGCAAAAACTGGGCCGCATATCCAAGATGGAGTCTAAGAGGTATATTCAAGATGGCGTCTAATTTGTCGCTAGGAAAGCTAGAGGCTGCTTGGTACTCCTGAGGTCGTGGCTTAGGGTGATTCAAGAGTACTCTTCTCTTGTTTCAGTTAATTTGTTGCCTAACATTGTGTACTCATGGTGGTGTATTCAGAATTCATTCCTCTGCATTTGTCAACACTGAAAATCATCTTCCTTCTCTCTGTGGTCGTAGCTCGAGCCTAAGTAAATATCTCTGAATGCTCAGACATTTTGCTTCAAATGCTGAGTTTCTCCCAGATTTTATGTCATCCACTGCTGTTTTAGATGTCAGCTCCACATCTCAAGATCATTCTGTGCATGCTGGAAAAGAAAGAATAAAAAGGATTGGACCAAGAACCAGTCCCTGAAGAACTCCGTAATTTACCTCTGGCCAACCAGACACCTAATTAATTAACTCTGTTTCTTGCCTATTGCAAAAATAACTTGTCTGTTATTTCTTTCAGCAGTTTTTGTTTAAGGTATTTTGTCGATTTTTTTTGTGGGGGGGGGGGGGAATCTAAGTATACATCTGTTCGGACTTTTTCGTTCCATTTTTTATATGCAGTTAAAAAATTGCTAGTAAGTCATGATCTTTTGTTGCTGAAGGTTACTTCCTTGGCAGCTACTGACCTCCTTGCCAGACTCTGACCTTATCAAAATCTGACCTTGTCAGCGTCTGGCCTTGTAAACTTGTTTGGCAGCTCCTGATTTCCTTGGGCACTTGTCTTCCATGGCAGCTTCAGAGTGCCATAGACACTTCAGCTTCCATAGCGCAGCTTCAGTCTGCCACTGAAACTTGACTTCCTGGGCCGTTTCTGACTTCCTTCGCAGATAAACTTTCTTGGCAGCGCCTTAGGCGGCGTCTTGGGGGAAGAGGTCTTAATCGATCGTACCCTTCACGAGGTCCAGGACCTGCTGTGAGGTCCTTAACCTGCTGTGAGGTCTGGGATGCTGTGAGGTCCAGAACCTGCTGTGAGGGCCGGGACCTGCTGTGAGGTCCAGGACTTGCTGTGAGGTACGGGACCTGCTGTGAGATCTAGTACGTGCTGTGGGGGGTCCAGGACCGCTTCCGTCACCCTAAACCTCTCTTCCAAAGATGGTTCCTTGATGCTACTGCTCAAGGACTTTTGAATCTTAAGACTTAAGTGAACCTCCCTTTCCAAGGCTCGAATCTGATTGCCTCTCATCACCCAGGTGCTACATAACACCCACGGGTCTAGCGCTACCCCTGTGAATGCGGTGTAACTCCCTACGACAAAAACTCTCTTATAACGGTCCTCTATATCTGATATTTTTTTGTAAATGAGATTGAGGAAATTCATCCAGCATTGAATAGCGAGTATTGTGAAGGCCTTTCAGTTTAGGGTTTACTTTTTCAGTCGCTTTTACAAAAACCGCAGTGTTGGAAAACTTTATAAGAGAGTTTGTTGTATAGAAGAGTGTGCCAGGGTGAGTACCGTGTGGGTATGTTGTGGGTATCGTGTGGGTATCTCGCACCATTTTAAACAAATTCCTGGGCAAGTCAAGCGGATTTGTTGATATCCAGCGGAGGAGCTAAACCTGTAGGGAGTCATTCAGTGGTAACCAGGGTCGATCCGAGGGGGAGGGGGGTTGGCTTCAGTTCCTTGGATCAAGAATTATCAATTAATCATTAAGGAGGAAGGGTGGTTGTGTGTCTGTCAGCGTCTACGCTGACGGGTCGTCAGCACCAAACAAGCCTGGTTGACCAGGCTAGCACCAAACAAGGCTGGTTGACCAGGTTACCACCAGACAAGCCTGGTTGACCAGGCTAGCACTAGACAAGTCTGGTTGACAAGGCTAGCACCAGGCAAGCCTGGTTGATTAGGCTAGCACCAGACAAGCCTGGCTGACCAGGCTGGCACCAGACAAGCCTGGTTGACCAGGCTAGCACCAGACAAGTCTGGTTGACCAGGCTAGCACCAGACAAGCCTGGCTGACCAGGCTAGCACCAGACGAGTCTGGTTGACCAGGCTAGCACCAGACAAGTCTGGTTGACCAGGTTAGCACCAGACGAGTCTGGTTGACCAGGCTAGCAACAGACAAGTCTGGTTGACCAGGCTAGCACCAGACGAGTCTGGTTGACCAGGCTAGCACCAGACAAGTCTGGTTGACCAGCCTAGCACCAGACGAGTCTGGTTGACCAGGCTAGCAACAGACAAGTCTGGTTGACCAGGCTAGCACCAGACGAGTCTGGTTGACCAGGCTAGCAACAGACAAGTCTGGTTGACCAGGCTAGCACCAGACGAGTCTGGTTGACCAGGCTAGCACCAGACGAGTCTGGTTGACCAGGCTAGCACCAGACAAGTCTGGTTGACCAGGCTAGCACCAGACAAGTCTGGTTGACCAGGCTAGCACCAGACAAGTCTGGTTGACCAGGCTAGCACCAGACAAGTCTGGTTGACCAGGCTAGCACCAGACAAGTCTGGTTGACCAGGCTAGCACCAGACAAGTCTGGTTGACCAGACTAGCACCAGACAAGTCTGGTTGACCAGGCTAGCACCAGACAAGTCTGGTTGACCAGGCTAGCACCAGACAAGTCTGGTTGACCAGGCTAGCACCAGACAAGTCTGGTTGACCAGGCTAGCACCAGACGAGTCTGGTTGACCAGGCTAGCACCAGACAAGTCTGGTTGACCAGGCTAGCACCAGACAAGTCTGGTTGACCAGGCTAGCACCAGACAAGTCTGGTTGACCAGGCTAGCACCAGACGAGTCTGGTCCAGGGAGACACTGTACTGTTACTCTTGCATTAAGAGAAATAAGAAGTTCAGCGTCCTCTTCAAGAGTTATCAAGAGTACATGAGACATCAAGAGTACATGAGACATCAAGAGTACATGAGACATCAAGAGTACATGAGACATCAAGAGTACATGAGACATCAAGAGTACATGAGACATCAAGAGTACATGAGACAACAAGAGTACATGAGACAACAAGAGTACATGAGACATCAAGAGTACATGAGACAACAAGAGTACATGAGACATCAAGAGTACATGAGACATCAAGAGTACATGAGACATCAAGAGTACATGAGACATCAAGAGTACATGAGACATCAAGAGTACATGAGACAAGAGTACATGAGACAACAAGAGTACATGAGACAACAAGAGTACATGAGACAACAAGAGTACATGAGACATCAAGAGTACATGAGACATCAAGAGTACATGAGACATCAAGAGTACATGAGACATCAAGAGTACATGAGACATCAAGAGTACATGAGACAAGAGTACATGAAACAACAAGAGTACATGAGACAACAAGAGTACATGAGACAACAAGAGTACATGAGACATCAAGAGTACATGAGACATCAAGAGTACATGAGACAACAAGAGTACATTAGACAACAAGAGTACATTAGACAACAAGAGTACATTAGACAGCAAGAGTACATTAGACAAGAGTACATTAGACAACAAGAGTACATTAGACAGCAAGAGTACATTAGACAACAAGAGTACATTAGACAACAAGAGTACATTAGACAACAAGAGTACATGAGACAACAAGAGTACATGAGACAACAAGAGTACATGAAACATCAAGAGTACATGAGACAACAAGAGTACATGAGACAACAAGAGTACATGAGACAACAAGAGTACATGAAACATCAAGAGTACATTAGACTTACACAAAGCACATGTACCCGAGTCATTCTTTGTATATGACGATGTTTCGCCCGAGAGTTTTGTCAAATTTGTGACTTAATAACCACAAATGCCCAATAAAAGGTTTCAATAAAGGTTTCAATAAAGGTTTCAATATAAGGTTACAATAAAGGTTTCAGTAATGGTTTCAATAAAGGTTTCAGTAAAGGTTTCAATAAAGGTTTCAGTAATGGTTTCAATAAAGGTTTCAGTAAAGGTTTCAATAAAGGTTTCAGTAATGGTTTCAATAAAGGTTTCAGTAAAGGTTTCAATAAAGGTTTCAGTAAAGGTTTCAGTAAAGGTTTCAATAAAGGTTTCAGTAAAGGTTTCAATAAAGGTTTCAGTAAAGGTTTCAGTAAAGGTTTCAGTAAAGGTTTCAATAAAGGTTTCAGTAATGGTTTCAATAAAGGTTTCAGTAAAGGTTTCAATAAAGGTTTCAGTAAAGGTTTCAGTAAAGGTTTCAGTAAAGGTTTCAATAAAGGTTTCAGTAAAGGTTTCAATATAAGGTTTCAGTAAAGGTTTCAGTAAAGGTTTCAATATAAGGTTTCAATATAAGGTTACAATAAAGGTTTCAGTAAAGGTTTCAATAAAGGTTTCAGTAATGGTTTCAATAAAGGTTTCAGTAAAGGTTTCAATAAAGGTTTCAGTAAAGGTTTCAGTAAAGGTTTCAGTAAAGGTTTCAGTAAAGTTTCAAAGGTTTCAGTAAAGGTTTCAGTAAAGGTTTCAATATAAGGTTTCAGTAAAGGTTTCAGTATAGGTTTCAATATAAGGTTTCAGTAAAGGTTACAATATAAGGTTTCAGTAAAGGTTACAATATAAGGTTTCAGTAAAGGTTTCAATATAAGGTTTCAGTAAAGGTTTCAATATAAGGTTTCAGTAAAGGTTACAATATAAGGTTTCAGTAAAGGTTTCAATATAAGGTTTCAGTAAAGGTTACAATATAAGGTTTCAGTAAAGGTTTCAATATAAGGTTTCAGTAAAGGTTTCAATATAAGGTTTCAGTAAAGGTTTCAATATAAGGTTTCAGTAAAGGTTTCAATATAAGGTTTCAGTAAAGGTTTCAATATAAGGTTTCAGTAAAGGTTTCAATATAAGGTTTCAGTAAAGGTTTCAATATAAGGTTTCAGTAAAGGTTTCAATATAAGGTTTCAGTAAAGGTTACAATATAAGGTTTCAGTAAAGGTTTCAATATAAGGTTTCAGTAAAGGTTACAATATAAGGTTTCAGTAAAGGTTTCAATATAAGGTTTCAGTAAAGGTTTCAATATAAGGTTTCAGTAAAGGTTACAATATAAGGTTTCAGTAAAGGTTTCAATATAAGGTTTCAGTAAAGGTTTCAATATAAGGTTTCAGTAAAGGTTTCAATATAAGGTTTCAGTAAAGGTTACAATATAAGGTTTCAGTAAAGGTTTCAATATAAGGTTTCAGTAAAGGTTACAATATAAGGTTTCAGTAAAGGTTTCAATATAAGGTTTCAGTAAAGGTTTCAATATAAGGTTTCAGTAAAGGTTACAATATAAGGTTTCAGTAAAGGTTTCAATATAAGGTTTCAGTAAAGGTTTCAATATAAGGTTTCAGTAAAGGTTTCAATATAAGGTTTCAGTAAAGGTTACAATATAAGGTTTCAGTAAAGGTTTCAATATAAGGTTTCAGTAAAGGTTTCAATATAAGGTTTCAGTAAAGGTTGCAATATAAGGTTTCAGTAAAGGTTTCATTAAAGGTTTCAATATAAAGTTTCAATAAAGGTTTCAGTAAAGGTTACAATATAAGGTTTCAGTAAAGGTTACAATATAAGGTTTCAGTAAAGGTTTCAATAATGGTTTCAGTAAGAAGTTTTCATAAGAGGTTTCAGTAAAGGAATCAGATCATGTGTGTCAGCTTGTACGTGTGTACTTATATGTACTCACCTATATGTGGTCGTAGGGGTCAAGTCTAGCTCCTGGCCCCCTTTGCCACTCGCTAGATTCAATCCTATCCTAGCGGATCCTGTCGTACCTGCTCTTCAAACTGTGCATGCAGTCTGCCCCACCTCTTCTTGTGTGTGTGTGTGTGTATGTGTGTGTGTGTGTGTGTGTGTGTGTGTGTGTGTGTGTGTGTGTGTGTGTGTGTGTGTGTGTGTGTGAACCGGTTACTGTGCTTAACCGTAGGTAATTTGTCTGGTTGGGTTGTGGTTGTCACTTGACGACTTTCTCGGGTTGCCTCTGCCATGATGGGAGGAAGGTTGGTGGTCATCATAAAGTGTGTGGGGGTAGGGGAGTATTGTGGTGGGTGGTAGTTTTGGGTAATATTGATGAGGGGGTGGTAGTGGTGGAGGTTGTGCGTTGTGGTAGCGGTGGGTGGGGTAATGGTGGTGGTAGTAGTGGTGGCAGGTAGTGGTAGTAGTAGTAGTGGTGGGTGGTGGTAATAGTAGTAGTGATGGTGGGTGGTGGTAGTGATTGGGTAATCCTGGTGGTAGAGGTGGGGTGGTTGGGTGAGGAGTGGTGAGGTGGTAGTGGTGGGGTGTTAATGGTAGTAGTGGTTGGGTGGTAGTGGTAGGGTGGTACTGGTGGTAGTGGTAGGGTGTAATGGTAGTAATGGTGGGGTGGTACTGATGGTAGTGGTGGGGTGGTGTTGGTGGGTTGGTAGTGGTGGGGTTTCAATGGTGGTAGTGGTGGGGTGTTATTGGTGGTAGTGGTTGGGTGGTAGTGGTGGGGTGTTAATGGTGGGGTGGTAGTGGTGGAGTGTTAATGATTGTAGTGGCGAAGTGCTAATGGTGGTAGTTGTTAGGTGGTAGTGGTGGGGTGGTACTGGTGGAAGTGGTGGGGTGATGGTGGTGGGGTGGTAGTGATGGGGTGGTGGTGGGGGTGGTGGTGGGTTGGTAGTGGTAGGGGTGGTAGTGGCAGTCTTGGCTCAGTCGACCTGTGCCAGTGTAAGGTGGAGGGTGCCAGTGTTCCCCTCAGGAGTGCCACTCCATGCTTCCTCCCCACCCCTCCCTCACCCTCCTCCCTCCCTACGTCGTACCCAATACCTGAAACTGTGTACTGGCTATTAAAAATATATTGATCCTTGTATAAGCGGCAGTGAAGTGTGTACCCTGGCTTGTGGAAAGTAAAGCCAGGTCAAGCCCCTGGCTTGTGGAAAGTAAAAGCCAGGTCAAGCCCCTGGCTTGTGGAAAGTAAAAGCCAGGTCAAGCCCCTGGCTTGTGGAAAGTAAAAGCCAGGTCAAGCCCCTGGCTTGTGGAAAGTAAAAGCCAGGTCAAGCCCCTGGCTTGTGGAAAGTAAAGCCATGTCAAGCCCCTGGCTTCCTAGTGACCAGAAAGACAAGATTATTGAACCAGGAGAATTATTAATCCAAGAGGATTATTTACCCAGGATTATTATTAACCGAGTAGGATTATTAACCCAGAATTATTAACCAAGGATTATTTACCCAGGATTATTAATCCATGAGGATTATTTACCCAGGATTATTAATCCAGGAGGATTATTAACCCTGGATTATTAATCCAGGAGGATTATTAACCCTGGATTATTAATCCAGGAGGATTATTAACCCAGGATTATTAATCCAGGAGGATTATTAACCCAGGATTATTAATCCAGAAGGATTATTAACCCAGGATTATTAACTAAGGATCATTTACCTAGGATTATTAATCCAGGATTAATAACCCAGGATTATTAACCGAGTACGATTATTAGCTCAGAAGGATTATTAATCCAGAGGGATTATTAACTAATTATTATAAATCCAGGAAGATTATTAACCAAGGATGATTAACCCAGGATTATTAATCCAGAAGGATTATTAGCCCAGGGGAATTATTAACCCAGGAGAGTTATTAATCCAGAAGGATTATTAATCCAGGGGAATTATTAACCCAGGAGAGTTATTAATCCAGAAGAATTATTATTCCAGAATTAACCCAGGATTATTATTATCCCAGGAGAGTTATTAACCCAGGATTTTAAACTCAAGATTATTAACATAGGAAGGTCATTTACCTAGGATTATTAGTCCAAAAGGATTATTACCCTGTGGGATTATTATCCCAGGATAACCCACGGGAGTTAAGCTGGTTTAGTCTCGATGCTCGTGATTTATTTGGCTTAACCTGGAGATCGAACTTGCGTTCCTTCTGTTGTGATCTGAGTGGTCTACTGTTATGTAGAGATCTAAACAAGTATGGGGTGACTCGTAGGCTCGACACTCCGTCTGTGTATTGGGCAGTACAAGACAATAAACCGAACCGTGTATTGAGTGTTAGTACTCAGGTACTCTGTATGGAGTGTTAGTACTCAGGTACTCTGTATGGAGTGTTAGTACTCAGATACTCTGTATGAAGTGTTAGTACTCAGTTACTCTGTATGGAGTGTTAGTACTCAGGTACTTTGTATGGAGTGTTAGTACTTATGTACGCTGTATGGAGTGTTAGTACTTATGTACGCTGTATGGAGTGTTAGTACTCAGGTACTCTGTATGGAGTGTTAGTACTTATGTACGCTGTATGAAGTGTTAGTACTCAGGTACTCTGTATCCTTGTAGCACCTCTCAGGTCCACTATCTTGGTTTTCTTGTTTACCAGACTGTTATGTAGCAACAGTGTCGACGGCTCGATGGCAGTGAGAAAAGTGCAGTCTACCTATTCTTGTTCTTTGTTTTGTTTGATCTTTCCTAAATCTTGTCTTGAATTTATATCTGCTTGGTGAGGGACGAGTTTTTTCTTCGTGTGTATATGTGTGTGTACTCGCCTAGTTCTCACCTAGTTGTGGTTGCAGGGGTCGAGTCATATGTCCTGGCCCCGCCTCTTCGCCGGTCGCTAATAGGTTCACTCTCTCCTTGCTCCGTGAGCTTTATCGTACCTCTTCCTAAAGCTATGTGTGGATCCCGTATCTACTACTTCACTCTCCAGATTGTTCCACTTGCTGACAACTCTCTGGCTGA
>NC_091343.1:18913690-18948690 GCF_038502225.1 Cherax quadricarinatus | reverse complement strand
ACACAGTCTTGAACCAATCTGTGTTTATTCATTAAAAGATCAAGAAACGAGTCCAAGAGCTGGATCTCGGCGAGTACACAAAGAGGACTATTCAATAAAATCACAGTAAACAAGTGATATCACAGTATGCAGAACAACCACCGTGAAAAAATAGTGACCTTCCAAGCGCTTTCGTGGTTTCTCACGTTATCAAGGAATTGTAAAAAAATAGAAGAGCGGAAGGCACCTGACGGTCAGCATCCCCAGCTTCACCCGTTCCATAAAGGGACGGGTAAGGTGTCGGATGCTGACCGTCACGTGTCATCTCGACCTTATTAGCCTTCAGCTGTTCGATTATTTTTTTGTCGGGTCACGAAAAGAAGAAGACCCGGGCCAGGATGTCCGGGCGAACCTACTCGTACCTCTTTTTATTTTTACAAGTTCTTGATAATGTGAGGATTCACGAAAGCGCTTGGAAGTTCACTATTTTCTCACAGTGATTGTTGTGCATAAAGTGGACTGTATAGTGAGTGTATCATTAACCAGAATGGGTAGATTTCTGGGCTCACCGCCCCCCCCCCTTTCACTGGGTTCCCCCCACTCCTCCCCCAGGATGCGACCCAGAAGAGTGGGCTAACTCCCAGCTATATATTTGCTGTTAAGACAGTGGGAGATTTGCTTCCGTGCATCTAACCCGGCTCTAAATTGAACCCAAATTCTTTCGTTTGTGAGACGAACGTTCCAGAGATAAGCTATGATGGAGGAGGGAAGGAGGAGATAGGTGGTGCTTATAGTGGTGGTGATGGTGGTATTGAAGGTGGTGGTGGTGATGGTATTTTTCTAGCAGACCAACAGTACCTAGACCTAAGGATAACAGTACCATGTTGTACTGTTAACTTAGCTATAACGAGATGTTATTAATAATCAATGTAGGAAGTCAAGCAGACACAATAAGCATTTATAATTTAATAGTATTGCCTCACACCAAAAAAGAATATGTAGAGGTATGAACAATGTGCACCATAATTGAACACAAGTTAGTTCATTTATGAACTAATTACAGTGAAGAGGAATGAATACTGAGTAATCTTTCAACTACAACAGTGAATAAAATAAAGCAAGAGAGGTAGCATGTAGATGTAAACAATATAAATGCTTTACAGTATTGGCAGTTTATTGGGCGAAACGTTGATTGGCGAAAAGTTGCATTGGTAATATTCCTGGTGTTGCACACGCGTCTTTCCCATTGTGATGTAAAGTAGCTGCGAGCTTGAGTCTTCCTGGATATATTACGACGCGTTTCCTTAACTTGTGTCCCTGTTCACCCATCAGTAAAATAGGTACCTGGGTGTTAGTCGACTGGTGTGGGTCGCATCCCGGGACAAAACTGGCCTAATTTCTCCGAAATGTTCTGTATAACAACGGGCTTTTTATGTAGTATTACGGCATTAATTTCAGCTATGGTCTGTGTACCTTGTACACGTAGAAATAAATATTATTATTATTATTATTATTATTATTACTATTATTATTATTACTATTATTATTATTATTATTATTATTATTATTATTATTATTATTATTATTAACCTAGGTAACTTTCTACTAGACAACCCTTCCCTGGGAACAACCCTTTCCCAGGGACACCCCTTCCCCAGGGACACCTCTTCCCCAGGGACACAACACCCCAGGGGACAACCTGCCCCTTGGGAAGTCAACCCCAGCACACAGCAGTCAGGCACACCAGAAGGGTCGCACACTACCGCTAGATGGCACTGGATTGTGGCTTTGTGTTGCCTGCGTCGAACACAGTGTGAACACCTTAATGGAGTTTAATGAACTGCAATACAAAGAACAGCCAGTGTTGCACTCGGTGCATGCAACAGTTGAGGATTTGGTATTGAGGTGGTGGTGGTGGTAGCGATCGTGGTTGTGGGTGACAATGGTAACGATGGTGGGGGTGGGTGGTACTGGTGGTAGAGGATGATGGTACTGCGGTGGTGATGGTGGAGCATGGGGGTGCTGTGGTGGTGATGGTGGAGGATGGGGGTGCTGTGGTGGTGATGGTGGAGCATGGGGGTGCTGTGGTGGTGATGGTGGAGGATGGGGGTGCTGTGGTGGTGATGGTGGAGGATGGGGGTGCTGTGGTGGTTGAGGTAGGGGGTACTGGTGGTGGTGGCAGTGATCAAGAGGGACAGGTAGACGTGGATGGTACTGGGGGAAGTAGATGGTACTGGTAGTGGTGGTGGTACTGGGTGGTGGTGGTGGTGGTAGCACTGGGTAGTGGTAGTTTGGAGTGTTGATAGCTGCAACGGGAAAGTTAATGATTCTGATAACGAGGGAGAGATAGTTTGCTTGACAGCTGGTGATAGTGGGTGGGGAAGTGGTGGTGGTGGTTGCTGTGGTGTTGTAGTGGCAGTGATGGAAGTGGTTGTGGTGTTCGTTATGGTGAAGAGGGTGGTGGTGAGGGTGGTGTTGGTGAAGGTGAAGAGGGCTGTGGTGTTGTAATGGCCGTCATGGAGATGGCTGTTACGATGTAGAGGGTGGTGGTGATGACATCGACGCCTTAGAACGTAATAAGGATGGTAATGATGGTGAATAAGTATGAATGATTATGGTGACATTGAAGCGGTGTTTGTAATGAAGACAGAGAGAATGATTGTGTGTATTTCTTAAATGTTGCTATAATAACTCCTGCCTTATGTGTGTGTGTGTGTGTGTGTGTGTGTGTGTGTGTGTGTGTGTGTGTGTGTGTTACCATTTTGTCCTAGGCACATGTCGATTAGACACTAGGCCTGTTGTACGTATATGCGTGCATGTGTGTATTCACCTAATTGTACTCACCTAATTGTGGTTGCAGGGGTCGAGACTCAGCTCCTGGCCCCGCCTCTTCACCGACCGCTACTAGGTCCTCTCTCCCCCTGCTCCATGAACTTTATCATACCTCGTCTTAAAACTATGTATAGTTCCTGCCTCCACTACATCGCTTGCCAGACTATTCCACTTCCTAACTACTCTATGACTGAAGAAATACTTCCTAACATCCCTTTGACTCATCTGAGTCTTTAGCTTCCAATTGTGACCCCTTGTTTCTGTGTCCCATGTGTGTACTCACCTAGTTGTACTCACCTAGTTGAGGTTGCGGGGGTCGAGTCCGAGCTCCTGGCCCCGCCTCTTCACTGATCGCTACTAGATGTGTGTGTGTGTGTGTGTGTGTGTGTGTGTGTGTGTGTATACACTCACCTAATTGTGGTTGCAGGGGTCGAGACTCAGCTCCTGGCCCCGCCTCTTCACTGATCGCTACTAGGTCTAATCTCGCCCTGCTCCATGAGCTTTATCATACCTCGTCTTAAAACTATGTATGGTTCCTGCCTCACTACCTCACTTGCCAGACTATTCCACTTCCTGACAACTCTATGACTGAAGAAATACTCCCTAACATTTCTTTGACTCATCTGAGTCTTCAGCTTCCAATTGTCACCCCTTGTTTCTGTGTCCCCTCTCTGGAACATCCTGTCTCTGTCCACCTTATCTATTCCTCGCAGTATTTTATATATCATTATTATGTCTTCCCTAACCCTTCTGTCCTCCAGTGTCGTCAGGCCGATTTCCCTTAACCTTTCTTCGTAGGACATTCCCCTTAGCTCTGGAACTAGCCTTGTTGCAAACCTTTGTACTTTCTCTAATTTCTTGACGTGCTTGATTAAGTGCGGGTTCCAAACAGGTGCTGCATACTTCAGTATGGGCCTGACGTACACGGTGTACAGTGTCTTGAACGATTCCTTACTGAGGTATCGGAACGCTATTCTCAGGTTTGCCAGGCGCCCATATACTGCAGCAGTTATTTGGCTGATGTGCGCCTCAAGAGATGTGCTCGGTATTATACTCACCCCAAGGTCTTTGAAATTCCTTGAGTGAAGTTTGCAGTCTTTGGCCACCTAGCCTACACTCTGTCTGCGGTCTTCTTTGCCCTTCCCCGATCTTCATGACTTTGCATTTGGCGGGGTTAAATTCTAGGAGCCAGTTGCTGGACCACGCGTCCAGCCTCTCCAGGTCTCTTTGTAGTCCTGCCTGATCCTCATCTAATTTAATTCTCCTCATTAACTTCACATCATCTGCGAACAGGGACACTTCTGAGTCTATCCCTTCCATCATGTATGTGTGTGTGTGGGGGGGGGGGTCTTACTAGTTGTAGAAAGTGATGGATTGAACACATCGATTCCAGGCTGAGGGACTGATTACCTCAAACTCGTCCTCTCCTTATCCCTCTCTGCTTGATGTTGGACTGAAGAAGCCACTGTGTGTCGAAACGTTTCCTTAATAAAGATTCCCATATGTTGCATAAGGCAATCTTCAACTTGTCGGTTATCAAACCACTTATCACACGAGTATATTGATGAAACGCTTCGCCTACACGCCCTACACAGTGTGCTTCTTCAGTCAGATACGGAGACAGTAGGTGTAGTAGTGAAATGAAGATGTAATCACTCCATGAACGTTGTAGAAATAGTATCTGAGGTGAACCATACCCCCGGCCGGGATTGAACCCGCGGTCATAGTCTCAAAACTCCAGCCCGTCGCGTTAGCCACTAGACCAGCTAGCCACAATAAGATTCATCCAACTAGGTATATTTGCAATCGTGTCATTACGATTTCTTGAGTCAGTATCTGAGGTGGTCAGTCCCTCAGCCTGGAGAAGAGTTCAGCTCCACGGTCTGGAACGATATCGTTCCAGGAGCTTCGTCAAGCTTGATAAAGCTCCTGGAGAGCGAAACGTTGTCACAATAAAATGTCACATTAGTTACACTTGTGTCCTTTTACCTAACATATTGTAGGTAATTCTAGCAACAATATTACAATCTACCTGTGACCTGTTTCCAGGGGTTTTCTCTTGAGTTTCTGGTCATCCAGGCTGTTGGTACTGGCTGACCGGCATCTCTATCTCTTCCCTTACATGTCTTTCATTTTCTCTTCCACATTCTTCTCTTCCATGGTACCTTCCCTCTGTTTTATCTTCCATTTTTTCTATTGCAATCCGCCCCTTTCCATTAACACTCTCACTTCCCCTTATTCTTTTTTTACACAAGTTTTAGGTTTTCTAACTTGGTTTACATGTTAAGAACTGTTACCCTCCCCCCCCCCCTCTCTCTCTCTCTCTCTCTCTCTCTCTCTCTCTCTCTCTAGGATTGGAGTAATACAGCAGACGGGTTTAGAGCCAAACTTACTTCCCGTGGGCTCTAATGGGGAAGGGAAGCCGGGGTGATTAATGGAAGAGGGGAGGAGACAATAAGGGGAGGAGGGGAATAGAAGGCAGAGTGAGGGGAGAAAAAGAGAGTGAGGGGAGGTATGAAAGGCAAGGGGGTGGAACCAAGGAAGCTTGCTAAAAGGGAGAGAGAGAGAGTCTGGTGGCTAAAGCTCCCGCTTCACACACGGAGGGCCCGGGTTCGATTCCCGGCGGGTGGGAACATTTCGACACGTTTCCTTACACCTGTTGTCCTGTTCACCTAGCAGCAAATAGGTACCTGGGTATTAGTCGACTGGTGTGGGTCGCATCCTGGGGGACAAGATTAAGGACCCCAATGGAAATAAGTTAGACAGTCCTCGATGACGCACTGACTTTCTTGGGTTATCCTGGGTGGCTAACCCTCCGGGGTTAAAAATCCGAACGAAATCTTATCTTATCTTATCTCACCGTTAACTATGATTTTGTTTACATGTGTGGTGATGAGGAGAGTCTCCCATTCGTCTCGTGTCACTGAGACAGTGGGAGGAGAGAGAGAAGGAAATGGGAAGGAAGGGAGAATGGAACGAGGAAGATAGAATGAAGTGGGAAGGGCGATAGACGGAAATTAGAAAGAAATGATAAGAGAGAATGAAATGCAAAGAAATAGGGAAGAAAATGGTAAGAAACAGGTACGGGAAAGAAATGAGAATAGGGGAGGAACTGAAAAGAAATAGAGGAGGAAATGGGAAAAAGGAGGGAAGTGGGAATAAATAGGGAAGGAAATGGTAAGAAATAGGGAAAGAAACTGGAAAAAATAGGGAAAGAAATGGGTATCTGGGGTGGGTCATTCCTTCAACCTCATTCTCACTTGAAATGAGAGAAAGAGTGAAGTGAGAGGAATGAGAAACATCCAGAAATGTCAATAAATGATGTTCAGAGTGCATGATAAATATTATGAAAATAAGAAAACAGGAAGAAATAAGAGACGGAGAAGAGTGGGAGTAAACAAGGAAGTAAAAATAGGAAGGAAATAGAGGAAGCAGTTAGAAAAGAATGAATAGGAAGACAAATACCAAGACAATAAATAGGAAGATAAATAGGAAATAGATAAATAGGAAGACAAATAGGGAAACAAATAGGAAGACAAAATAAGACAATAAATAGGAAGACAGTAAATAAGACAATAAATAAGAAGTTAGTAAATAAGACAAATAGGAAGGCAATAAATAGGAAGACAAAAAATAGAAAAATAGGAAGACAGTAAATAGAAAGAAAAATAGGGAGACAATAAATAGGAAGGAAATAATTGAGAAGAAAATAAGTTCCACGGAAATAAACAGGAAGAAGAGGTAACAAACAACTGGAAAGGTGATGAGCAACAGACAAGAAGTGCAAACTAGCAAACAACTCTGGGTTGGAGCATTGTGCTGAGGGTAAACAATGCTTGATTGAGGCACTGGTGCCTCCCTGTGTACACAGTGCCATAATTAATCACTGAGTTGAGTGTAAACAACGGCGCCATCTTGGAAGTCGGTGTAAACAACGGCGCCATCTTGGAAGTCGGTGTAAACAACGGCGCCATCTTGGAAGTCGGTGTAAACAACGGCGCCATCTTGGAAGCCTGTAAACAGTGGCTGCTTGGAACCGTGTTAATGTAAACAATGGCACCATTTTGGAACTGTGTTAATGTAAACAACAGCGTTATCTTCGAACACAGTGTTAATGTAAACAACGGCGCCATCTTGGAATATAATGTCAGAGTAACCAATATATCAGAACACTTGTTTAGTGCAAACAACGTTGTGAAGAGCACTGTTGAAAGGAAAACATCCTGAAGTACTCTGATGTAAACAACATCATAAACTGTGGTGTCATGGGTTGTAAACATGAGAGCGCCACCTGTAAACATTGGTGCCGAGCGGTGTAAACAGAACCACCTTAAAGTGCCGCTGTGGTGGCCTGCAAACACACCTGTTTTATCCCTGTATGTGTCATCAGTATGTATGTGTGTGTGTACTCAGTTGTACTCACCTAGTTGTGGTTGTGGGGGTCGATTCACAGCTCCTGGCCCTGCCTCTTCAACTGGCCACTACCCGGTCACACTTCTCGCTCCGTGAGCTTTATCATACCTCTTCTTAAAGCTATGTATTGATCCTGCCTCCACTACATCACTACCCAGGCTATTCTACTTCCTGACAACTCTGTGACTGAAGAAATACTTAACATCCCTGTGGTTCATCTGTGTGTGTGTGTGTGTGTGTGTGTGTGTGTGTGTGTGTGTGTGTGTGTGTGTGTGTGTGTGTGTGTGTACTCATTTGTAGTTGCAGGGGTTGATTCACAGAACATCACCTGACCAATCATATAGTTCTCGTCTGTTTGTATCCTGCCCTTGGGAGTATTCCCTTCATTTATTTTACGTAATGTATAGGCAGCGATACATCTGACTGGTTATAATAATAATCGTTATTTCTACAAATACATAATGCAGCTAATATACACCTAGCCGACATCAGTGACCTACTGTATAGATAGCGACTGGTTTTGCAGAGCATTTCGGGAAGCTTAGGTTAATCTTCACTCCCAGGATGCTGATCTTAGAGGAATCCCGTTCATAGTTGTCCATCCTGACAGCTCTTCTGGGACAGTCTTTGACTCCTTTCTATAAAGTACTCATTGATCTTCTGGAGTACATTCCCTGTTGTTCCTTATTGCACCTCGAGGTCTTTTCTTCAGTCTCTTGTGTGGTAAAGTATCAAATACCTTCTTGCAATCCAGGAATATGCAGTCCATCCATTCCTTTCTTGCCTCACTGCTCTTACTTTGTCATAGAACTCCAATAGGTATATCAAAGTTATCTGAAAACCTGTGTTGTTATGAGTACAAAAATACCGCCTCCCTCTAAGTGCTTTACCAATCTCCTCATTATCTTCTTCATTAGCTTACGTAATATTCATATCAGTGCACAAATAACCCGCATATAGGAGAATGAAATTTACGACAACGTTTCGGTCTAACATGGACCATTAACTAGTCACACATTAACTAGTCGTGTGACTAGTTAATGGTCCAAGTTAGACCGAAACGTCGTCATAAGTTTGATTCTCTGATGTGCGAGTTATTTGTGTATTGTTACAGTCACGGTATTGTGTCTTTTAATTCTTTATTCATGCCAGTGATACTGGTCTGTAGTTCATCGATTCACGTCTATTTCCTTTCTTAAATACTGTTACTACATTCGCTGCCTTCCTGATCTCTGGCAGCTGTAATTTATACTTTGAGTTGTGAATTATAAACCATCGCTGCTGCTTCTGTTGGCCTTCTAGCCTTGATTTTTGACTTGATTTGACTTCTGTTTATCCTACTCGTCAAGACTCCACTGGTTTATGATTAGCAGTGCAACCCCCCCCCACACCTTCCTATGGTTTCTCTCTTTCTTATTAGTTGATATCCTGCTGAGAATATGACATCTGCTATAACATTATGCAAGTGTATACACGCACGTGCGCTCACATACAAACATACGTGCGTTCACACACACACACACACACACACACACACACACACACACACACACACACACACACACACACACACACACACGCGCGCGCGCGCGCGCACACACACACGAGTGTAAGGGAGCTGTAACAGACAGACAAGTTTGAGAGTGGTTACCAACTGCCAAATTTCCCGTCGTTGCAAGTTACCTCATCAACACCTGACACTCCCTCACTCCGTCCACTTCTCCCTCCCTTCCTTACTCCCTCCCTCCACGTCTCTCTCCCTCCTACCCCCTCATTTACTCTCGCTTTGTTCTTTTATTCATTCCTCTATGCTTTCTCGGCTTCCTTTTTTTAGCGTATCACTTCGGTCTTTATTCATTTTGTACTCTCTCTCTCTCTCTCTCTCTCTCTCTCTCTCTCTCTCTCTCTCTCTCTCTCTCTCTCTCTCTCTCTCTCTCTCTCTCTCTCTCTCTCTCTCTCTCTCTCTCCTGTCTTTTTGGCGATGATGAAAAAATTTCACATTTTCCACTGTGTTGTTTTTTCTTCTTGGATATCTTTCGCCTCCATTGTCTTCCTTTTTCACGTCTCTCTCTTCCTACATCTTATCTTCCTCGCTCTTCCCCCCCCCCACTTTTTTTTTACTTTTCAACGACCTTGCCTATTGCTTTTCTTTCCTAGTTACATCTTCGCTTCTCTCTGTTTGCTTCTAGTCCCACTCCTTTCTCCTTCCCGGTTTCTAATCCGAATCCTCCCTTTCTGTCTTCCTGATTCCAATCCAATCCCAGTCTTTCATCTCTCCTTGCTTGTAATCCCCTTCTTCCTTCGTGTTTCTAATCCAAACTCCCCCCCTCTCCCTGCTTCCATTCCCACTCCTCCTTCTCCCCCTGCTTCCATTCCCACTCCCTCTCTCCCTGCTTCCAGCCCCACTTCTTCATTTCTCCCTTCTCTCTCCCTCCTTTCTCTCTTCATCATTCCCATCTCCACACTCAACGTGTGTCTCTTACACAAAGATTCCGGGGTCCCTGACTTTGTTGACCATCAATGAGTAAACACCCCGGGGTTCCCCTGACTTTGACCCTCAATCAGTAAAGACCCCGGGGTTCCCCTGACTTTCTTGACCATCAGAGTAAAAAACACGGGTCCCTCCCTGACTGTGTTGACCATCAGAGTAGAGGCCCAGGGGTCCCTTTGCTTGTAAGGAAACACGGAGTACCTCCAGCACCAACGCTCAGCATTTTCTGAAGAAAGAGCTCAGATAAAGTCGAAATCCAGGGATCCTTTAAAAGTGCGGACAAGACTCGTGTGTACAAAAGAGGCGGTAGAGCACTCGCTAGGAACTCCACACCAGCAACACTGACATCATACATCATCACGATCGAAGAGTGGAACAATCTGCCAAGTTAGGTTATTGAAGCTAGCACATTAGGTGGCCTTAAAAATGTACCATCACAAGTACCATACAACAGTACCATCACTTCAGCGACACGTACATAAGGGAGCCTGAGCGAGATGAGACGCCAGATTACAGTCTTCATGGACAAGCATGACCTACACAACCAAACCATCGTGGATTTAAGAGTGGGAAGGTTAGGTTAGATAAGGTTCGTCAGGAAACAGGACAAGTGTTCCCTGACGAGGGACTTTGATGATGGCCCGCCGTTGAAGTTTTTGGGTGGGAAGATCATGCTTGTCATAGCTGCTGAACCACAGGATTACCGAGGATTTGGAGGAAAATGAAAATGCGTGTGTAGTTTACACGGACTTTGCGAAAGAGATTTGACAGTGCGATCGTATTAACATATTGTGGGTAATTATACCAATATTAAGTAAAAGGACACAAGCGCAGCTAATGTGACATTTTATTGTGGCAACGTTTCGCTCTCCATGAGCTTAAATGCGATCGTGGAGTGACAGAACACAGAATGAGTTGCCATAGCGGTAAAGGTAGGCAAATCGTTGCTCAGTTTTCTGATGTATGAAGCAAAGAGTAGTAGCAAAAAGAGCAGAATTTAACCTTAGCGGAGTGGAAAAGCTTAGTGCTACAAGGCACGGTCCTGGCACTTGTACTGTTTCTCATCCTTATAGCAGACACAAGTGAATATGTACTCTCTGGGGCGGAGCAGAGAACGATACTTGATAATATATACATGGAAGATGCTTGAGGCTCTAGTCCCAAGCCGATACATCACCATAACAGCATACTAGAGCGAGATATATGTAAGGAAATGCAACATAAACAGTGAAAAACAGGGGAGCCGTGGGCACAATACGAGAACACTGTATTAACGTCCGTGGGCATAAAATATTGAGAATAATCTCAGAGGATATCAGAGACACTGCAGGTAGACACAAGCAGGCTTGGAAGGACACAAGCAGGCAGGAAGGTAGAGAAGCAGGTTGGCAGACAAGAAGGCAGACGAGGAGGCAGGCGGACAGGAAGGCAGGAAGGTGGAATTAATAACCCTTGCCACGCTGGGAATATGAGATAAATCAGTTTTCCTGCTAACGACCCAACACAGCAGCTGAACCCCCCCTTACCTCTCTCCTTACCTCCCCCTTACCTTCCCCCTTACCTTCCCCCTTACCTCCCCCTTACCTCTCTCCATACCTCCCCCCTTACCTTCCCCCTTACCTTCCCCCTTACCTCCCCCGTACCTCCCTCCTTACCTCCCTCCTTACATCCCTCCTTACCTCCCTTCTTACCTCCCTCCTTACCTCCCTCCTTACCTCCCCCTTACCTCCCTCCTTACCACCCTCCTTACCTCCCTCCTTACCTCCCTCCTTACCTCCCCCCTTATCTTCTTCCTTAACTCCCTTGCTCTTTACCTCCTTCCTTACCTTCCTCCCTCATTATCTTTCTTCTTACATCCTTCCCTCTCTTTCTCCCCCCTACCTCCTCCTCTCACATCCTCCCTCCCTCTCCCTTCCTCCGACCTTTCTTGAACTCTCCCAACAGTTCAGTTTAAAGAAAGTGATATCGATATACTTTATCCTAAAATTTAATACGGTTTATCGAGTATATATATATATATATATATATATATATATATATATATATATATATATATATATATATATATATATATATATATATATATATATCTCAGGAGATTTCTTATGGGCAGCAAAGCATATAAGTACCAAGAGTCTGATTGGTCAGATGAAATAGCCACTATTTGCGACCGGAGGATTGATCCTTCATTGAATGACCCACAAGGGTTTAGCTGTTTCTAAAGACGGGACACTGGAGGTACAGCTCTTGTGACTACAGACTCGGATGTGGGTGGAGGTGTGTGTGTGTGTGTGTGTGTGTGTGTGTGTGTGTGTGTGTGTGTGTGTAGAGGTGTGTGCGTGTAGATATGTGTGTGTGTGTAGGTACTCATCTAATTCACCTAATTGTGGTTTCAGGTGTCGAGACTCAGCTCCTGGCCCCGCCTCTTCACTGATCCCTACTAGGTCATCTCTCTCTCTCTCTGCTCCCTGAGCAATGTCATACCTCGTCTTACAGCTATGTATGGTTCCTACCTCCACTACATCACTTGCTAGACTATTCCACTTCCTGACAACTCTATGACTGAAGAAATACTTCTTAACATCCCTGTGACTCGTCTGATTCTTCTGCTTCCAATTGTGACCCCTTGTTTCTGTGTCCCATCTCTGGAACATCCTGTCTCTGTCCACCTTATCTATTCTACGCAGTATTTTGTATGTCGTTATCATGTCTCCCCTGGCCCTCCTGTCCTCCAGTGTCGTCAGGCCGATTTCCCTCAACCTTTCTTCGTAGGATATTCCCATGAGTTCCGGAACTAGCCTTGTGTATGGGTGAAGGTATGTGTGTGTAGGTGTGTGGGTGGAGGTGTGGGAGTGGTCACTCCTCCCTCTTCCCTCGCAAAAGACCCCTCCTTCCCACCCACCCTCTTCTTCCATAGATCTGCAAGATGTCTGGAAATCACCTAATCTTAGAGGACCTGGCTGCCGGCCAGCTTAAACTGGCTGCCGGCCAGCCTAGCCTAACCTCACTTCATCTCACGTCACCAACCTAACCTCTCGACACCTAACCTAACCTCATCTCGTCAAACCTCACCTATTTTCGGACACTAGTGTTTAAATCCTTTGCCTACTTAAATGCCCTTGGCAGTAGAGGTGTTAAGAAATGCTTGCCAGTAGAGTTGTGTCTGTGAGGTGGTCTGGGACCGGGCTGCGGGGGCGGCGGCGGTGGCCACCGGAAGCGTCTCCAGCTGAGAGACCGGAAATGCCGAACTCGCACCGGTGGTTCCGATGCTGAGGATCTTGAAAAATTGCCCAGCTGAGTACTTTATTAACTTAGAAATTTTGTACCGTACTCTTGGTCACTGTTGTTACTCGTGCAGGATAACAATGAGCTAGGATAACAGTGAGTTGGGATAACTTGGATTTAGCATAAGATGGAGTTAGGATAATACATAAAAAATGTTATCATGACTCGCTCTGTTTCATGTGTAGTTCCCTCCCTCCTTCCCTCCCTCCTTCCCTCCCTCCTTCCCTCCCTCCTTCCCTCCCTCCTTCCCTCCCTCCGGCCGTCCGTCCGTCCCTCCCTCCCTCCCTCCCTCCCTCCTTCCCTTCGTGTGTCCCTCTGTATTCTTCCCTTCTCCCAGTTTTCTTCCCTCCGTCTTTTCTTCTCTCCCTATTTCCGTTGACTCTTTCCTCCCCGTTTCTTCTCTCCCTGTGTTACTCCCTCTCTTACTCTCCCTGTATTGCTCCCTGCCTCCCTATGTTGCTTCGTGCCTCCTCTCCCTGTTTTGCTCCCTGTCTTCTGCTCTCCCTGTGTGTCTCCCCGCCTTCTGTTCTCTGTGTGTCTCCCAGCCTTCTGCTCTCCCTGTGTGTCTCCCAGCCTTCTGTTCTCTGTGTGTCTCCCAGCCTTCTGCTCTCCCTGTGTGTCTCCCTGCCTGCTCTCCCTGTGATGCTCCCTGCCCTGACAGTGTGTCTTCCTGCCTGCTCTCCCTGTGATGCTCCCTGCCCTGACAGTGTGTCTCCCTGCCTGCTCTTGATGTCCCTGCCTGACAGTGTGTCTTCCTGCCTGCTCTCTCTGTACTCCCTGCCCTGACGTGTGTCTTCTTGCCTGTCTCCCTGAGCTCCCTGCCCGACAGTGTGTCTTCCTGCCTGCTCTCCCTGTGATGCTCCCTGCCCTGACAGTGTGTCTCCCTGCCTGCTCTCCCTGTGATGCTCCCTGCCCTGACAGTGTGTCTTCCTGCCTGCTCTGCTCTCCCTGTGATGCTCCCTGCCCTGACAGTGTGTCTTCTTGCCTGCTCTGCTCTCCCTGTGATGCTCCCTGCCCTGACAGTGTGTCTTCCTGCCTGCTCTCCCTGTGATGCTCCCTGCCCTGACAGTGTTCTTGCCTGCTCTGTGATGCTCCCTCCCTGACAGTGTGTCTTCCTCCTGCTCTGTCTCCCTGTGATGCTCCCTGCCCTGACAGTGTGTCTTCTTGCCTGCTCTCCCTGTGATGCTCCTGCCCTGACAGTGTGTCCTCCCTCCTGCTCTGTGATGTCCCTGCCTGACAGTGTGTCTTCTTGCCTGCTCTCCCTGTGATGCTCCCTGCCCTGACAGTGTGTCTCCCTGCCTGCTCTCCCTGTGATGCTCCCTGCCCTGACAGTGTGTCTCCCTGCTCCCTGCCCTGACAGTGTGTCTCCCTGCCTGCTCTCCCTGTGATGCTCCCTGCCCTGACAGTGTGTCTCCCTGCCTGCTCTCCCTGTGATGCTCCCTGCCCTGACAGTGTGTCTCCCTGCCTGCTCTCCCTGTGATGCTCCCTGCCCTGACAGTGACAGTCCTGGGCCACTACACGTCCTGCTGACACCATCATTGTAACCAGACACTCACTCTTCTATTTTAAGCAATACACAACACCGTGCAAAAATCAATGTGAGATATTTTTAAATACCACTTTAATGTTGCGGGTGGAAGAGGATTGAGGGAGGGAAGAAGGGTAGAGAGAGAGAGAGAGAGAGAGAGAGAGAGAGAGAGAGAGAGAGAGAGAGAGAGATAGAGAGAGAGAGAGAGAGAGAGAGAGAGAGATAGAGAATTACCCAACAAACAACAGGAATGTTATAACAACTATTTTTGTTCTAGTGACGGTCCCCTTTTTAGGCACGTCATCTTATACCACCCACGCCCACAGCCGCCCACGCCCACAGCCGCCCACGCCCACAGCCGCCCACGCCCGGCATTACCAGCTAGCTGATCGCGGTGAAAAATAGTTTCCAATATTCAGGTCTCGGAGGAAACACTGGCGAGTTTTGCTGGTGTTATCCTGGTTCCAATCCTTCTTTTGTGAGAGTTCTCTCTCTCTCTCTCTCTCTCTCTCTCTCTCTCTCTCTCTCTCTCTCTCTCTCTCTCTCTCTCTCTCTCTCTCTCTCTCTCTCTCTCTCTCTCTCTCTCTTTCTCTTTCTCTCAATGTAATATTACGACCGTGTTAGATCTTGTTTACAGTTGTGATAGTCGCATGGTTTTCCTCTTCCTCTCTCTTTTCTTCTTCTGCCTCTTCCTCTCTCTTTTCTTCTTCTGCCTCTTCCTCTATCACTTTGCTAGACGTTCTTTTTTTTTAGTTTTGTCTTCCTCTGACTCTTCTCCATAACATCCTTCTTTTTCTCTTCTACCTCTTGTTCATTGTTATCTCCTTCCATTGGTTGACTGACCTCTTTTTCCTCTTCATCCTCTTTCTCTTCCCTCTTCTCCCTCTCCTCCTCTCTCTCATTCTCATTCTTTTCTTTCTACTCCCTCTCCTCCTCCTCCTCCTCCTCCTCCTCCTCCTCCTCCTCCTCCTTCCCTCTTCTCCCCTACTCTTCCTCTTCCTCCTCCCCCTCCCCCTCACTCACTGTCCCTCTTCCCCTCACTGTCCCTCTCCCCTCACTGTCCCTCTCCCCCTCACTCCCCATCCCCTTCATTCTCCCCCTCACTCTCCCCCTCACTCCTCCTCCTCCCCCTCACTCTCCTCCTCCCCCTCACTCTCCTCCTACCCCTCACTCTCTCCCTCACTCTCCCCCTCCCCTCACCCTCCCCCACACTCTCCCCCTCCCCTCACACTCCCCCTCCCTGCTACGTTCTGACACAGAAAACTTAAGATTATTCAGTGTTAAAACACGTCGTTCTTGTCTTGGCAGATTTTCGCTTACTTTGAGCATTCACTCTCCTCTCCACCTCTTCCTCTTCCTTCCCTTCCGGCCTCCTGGCTGTTCTCCTGGTCAGGCAGGCTGTTAGTGTTGGCTGCATAGCTCGCCTGACTAGGTTAGGTTTGTCAGGGAAACAGGACAAGTGTTTCCTGACGCGGGTCTTAGTCATATGATGACCCACAGCTGGAGCTTTTGGTCATCTGACCGAGGCCTTCTGCTGGCTTAGGAACTGTTGTCTTGGGTATTTGTACCTGAGGGTTACCTGTCGTTGTATCCGGAGGTCACCTCCCGCGCTGCCCGGTCCCAGACCAGGTCTCCTGGTTGCTGTCATGGTCGATCAAGCTATTGGTGCTCGCCGTTCGCAGCCCAATGTATGCACCACAGCCCGGCTCATCAGGAACTGTTTTGAGGAATTTATCGAGTTCCCTCTTGAAGACAACAAGGGGCTTGTTGCTTATCTCCCGCATGCATGAAGGGTGGGCGTTGAAGAGCCGTGGTTCCCTTACACTTAATGTGCAGATATAGTGATTTCACTGTCCCGATTTAGTTTCAATCCCTGCAAAATCTTCAGAGTTGGTTATGTATATAACTAACCTATGTTTTAATGAGTATAATTCAAGGGACTTTAACAGTTCCAAGGGTTTAGACGTTTTACTGGATTTATGCGGGCAGTGAATGTCCTGTGTTTTATAGGTCAGTAGTTGGTCCTGCCTTGAAGAAGGCAGCTAGTACACAGCAATATTCCAGTCCAGAGTGAACCAGTGACCTGAAGACCAACAGTGACTTGGCATCATCTCTTGTTTTGAAGGTTCTTCTTATCCTAACTATCATGGTTGTGTTGCTACGGATAATTCACTAGTTCCAGCAGTTTGACTGATAAACCAGTTGGTAGGCGAAACATCTCTCAGTTAAGATAACCAGATGTTTCACATTTGGGTAAATTTATAAACATTGTAAATTTACACACAAAATAAATTAATGTGAATAGAATAAGTGAGTGAAGAGTGGATCCCCACTCTCTCTCTCTCTCTCTCTCTCTCTCTCTCTCTCTCTCTCTCTCTCTCTCTCTCTCTCTCTCTGTTTTAACCAACGGTAACTAACATGTCCAACCAGCCGTCCTTCAGAGTACACAGCAAGCACTGTGTCTCTCACCTCCTGGACTCTCACCAGTTTATCCTGAGCACCTTTGTAAATATTTCTTTGCTCACACTCCAACAGTACGTCAGATGCGCTGGCCTGACACGCTCACACAACCCTGCTGGATGCTCAAGCCCTCAGCATTGAAAACCACCTGTACCCCCTTCTTCAAACACTCACTCTCTCTCAATAAATAAATAAATAAATATATATATATATATATATATATATATATATATATATATATATATATATATATATATAATGTCGTGCCGAATATGTAAAACTGGTCAATTAGCAAGAACTCATTTAAAATTAAGTCCTTTCTAAAATTTTCTCTTATACGTTTAAAGATATATTTTTTCATTAATGTTAATGTAAATTTTTTTAATTTTGCACCAAAAGAATCTTAGAAAACTTACCTAACCTTATTATAAAAAGAACAATTTATTTTAGCCTAACCCAACTAAATATATTTTAGATTTGTTTACAATAATTTAATACTAAACAAACACAGTGAAATATATTTTTTTCGTTAGGTTCAGAATGATTTTGGCGAAATTATTGCATACACAAATTTTCACTTGTCCTATATGGCAAGATGAGCGTTGCTATTTAAGCCAAGATCGCAAGTTCTGCCTATTCGGCACGACATCTATATATATATATATATATATATATATATATATATATATATATATATATATATATATATATTATATATATATATATATATTGTGTGTGTGTGTCGTGCTGAATAGGTAAAACTTGCGATTTTGGCTTAAATAGCAACACTCAACTTGCCGAATAAGGCAAGCGAGAATTTGTATATGTAATAATTTCACGAAAATCATTCTGATCCTAACGAAAAAAAATATTTCATTGTGTTTGTTTATTATTAAATTATTGTAAGCTTATCTAAAATATATTTAGTTGGATTAGGCTAAATTAAATTGTTTGTTATAATAAGGTTAGGTAAGTTTTCTAAGGTTCTTTTGGTACAAAATTGTTAATTTTTACATTAACGTAATTAAAAATTATATCTTTAAACGTATAAGAGAAAATTTTAGAAAGGACTTAATATTAAATGAGTTCTTGCTAATTGACCAGTTTTACATATTCTGCGACACACACACACACACACACACACACACACACACACACACACACACACACACACACACACACACACACACACACACACACACACACACACACACACACACACACATAAGGAATCATTCAGGACCCTGTACACCGTGTACGTTAGGCCCATATTGGAGTATGCGGCACCAGTTTGGAACCCACACCTAGCCAAGCACGTGAAGAAACTAGAGAAAGTGCAAAGGTTTGCAACAAGACTAGTCCCAGAGCTAAGAGGTATGTCCTACGAGGAGAGGTTAAGGGAAATCAACCTGACGACACTGGAGGACAGGAGAGATAGGGGGGACATGATAACGACATACAAAATACTGAGAGGAATTGACAAGGTGGACAAAGACAGGATGTTCCAGAGATTGGACACAGTAACAAGGGGACACAGTTGGAAGCTGAAGACACAGATGAATCACAGGGATGTTAGGAAGTATTTCTTCAGCCACAGAGTAGTCAGTAAGTGGAATAGTTTGGGAAGCGATGTAGTGGAGGCAGGATCCATACATAGCTTTAAGCAGAGGTATGATAAAGCTCACGGCTCAGGGAGAGTGACCTAGTAGCGATCAGTGAAGAGGCGGGGCCAGGAGCTCGGACTCGACCCCAGCAACCTCAACTAGGTGAGTACAACTAGGTGAGTATACACACACACACACACACACACACACACACACACACACACACACACACACACACACACACACACACACACACTATAAAGGAAGGAAGGAATATAGGGGCTTGTTTATGTATGTGACGTCACATCATGGATTTCCTTCGTGGTGACTCACCCGCCTGACGTCAGAACACCAGTATTCCTGACGTCATAATTGCGTCACTGGACCTCTGGCGGACGAAACCAAAAACTTAGCTCTTAAAATTGCTGTAGTGGATAAGATGGTATTTAGATGGTGGATAGATGGGTTTTTTGTTTTATCTATTTGAGGTTTTCATCAGCAAAGAGTCGCTTGGTACGTCAAAGAAGAATAGAAAATACTGACGACCTTAGATGATCGGTTTATTAGGTTTAAAGCCTATCTACTAGACGAGGGCCATTGAGGCTGTATGTCAGCTGTGCGCAAGCAGCTGTAATACCTGAAATAATGATCACAGTAAACTCTGACTGTTTGTACACTGAGAGATGCATCTGTCAGTGTATATAACATACACCCCAGTGTTTGTACACTGAGAGATGCATCTGTCAGTGTATATAACATACACCCCAGTGTTTGTACACTGAGAGATGCATCTGTCAGTGTATATAACATACACCTCAGTGTTTGTACACTGAGAGATGCATCTGTCAGTGTATATAACATACACCCCAGTGTTTGTACACTGAGAGATGCATCTGTCAGTGTATATAACATACACCTCAGTGTTTGTACACTGAGAGATGCATCTGTCAGTGTATATAACATACACCCCAGTGTTTGTACACTGAGAGATGCATCTGTCAGTGTATATAACATACACCCCAGTGTTTGTACACTGAGAGATGCATCTGTCAGTGTATATAACATACACCTCAGTGTTTGTACACTGAGAGATGCATCTGTCAGTGTATATAACATACACCTCAGTGTTTGTACACTGAGAGATGCATCTGTCAGTGTAAGACACTCAGTGTGTGTTTGTACACTGAGCCTCATGATACATACCTGTTGGTTGGCTGTTATGTATTCTGAGGGTGGTCACCGCCACCCCTCCTACTGTCCTGTCCCATGCTAGGCCACCTGGTTAATGTCCTGGTCAATCAGACTGTTGGTTTTAGCCTCACGAAACGCATTGTGGGCGCCCACAGCCTGGCTGATCACGCAGTGACCGGAAAATATTGATTATGTGAAGATGATAATGGTACACAATACCGAGAGTTTGATAAAACACAAGTGCAACTGTTAGGTATCTTCATTCCAAAACGTTTCGCTTATACAGTAGACTTCTTGTGTCGAATATTCTACTGAAGAAGCCTGCTGTGTAGGCGAAACGTTTCGGAATAAAGTTACTTAGCCGTTGCACTTGTGTCTTACTTATCAAAATCTTGATAAGTTCATTCTTGAAGGCAGGTAGAGATATGTTTTGTAAGCCCACTTATGCATGAAGGAAGGTTGTTGAAGAGTCTTGGGTACCTTACACTTGTTGGGTTATTTCTTAGTGTACTCGCTGCACCCAGACTTCTTCCCTTAGCCGAGCTTCTTTCGTTGGTAGTAATTTCGGTGTGCATTTTTGGGATCCAGCCCTCCAGAATTTTCCAGATGTAAATTATGATGCATCTTTATCGCTTTCATTTCAAGAAGTACAATTTAAGGGGCTTCAGGAGTCTCCTGTAATTCATTGCTAGAGAGACCATCAGATGTGAGGGGTCTTACCCGCGCCTCCATTCCCCCCTGGGTTAAATCCTTGTCCTTCCATTGTGAGATCCAAAGGCACTCCCACTGAGCTACGAACCACCGTGTTTTTTTTTTTTTAATTACGTTCATTGTTAAATTACATGTGTTTACAAGGCAAAATAACCCTAATATCTCCCGACAGTAAAGCTTGAAATTTGATCCGAAATGTTTTGGAACTAAGATAATCCGATCCCTCTCAATTATGCACCGTCCTGAGATCATTATTAAAATTTTTGTAGTTAAGGTGAAGAAAATAATTATTTACGATTATATATGATTTTTGCATCGTTATTATTCGTGATTTTTTTTTATTCTCTGGGACAGATTTTCAGAATGACAGTGGAAATAGATCAGTGAGAAGGACGATGTGTTGACCTGGAGGAACGTGGAAGAACGTTGTTGTCATTGGTAGAATGACTGTCAATAATAGTTGCAGCTATAGTAGACAGTTAACACAGCGAGAGGAAAGATGAGTTCCGTTGGCAGCGGCTGTGGATGCTGTGAGAGGCGCCGGTAAGATCCTCGGATGCTGTGAGAGGTGCCGGTAAGGTCTGCGGATGCTGTGAGAGGTGCCAGTAAGGTCTGCGGATGCTGTGAGAGGTGCCGGTAAGGTCTGCGGATGCTGTGGGAGGTGCCAGTAAGGTCTGCGGATGCTGTGAGAGGTGCCGTTAAGGTCTGCGGATGCTGTGGGAGGTGCCGTTAAGGTCTGCGGATGCTGTGGGAGGTGTCAGTAAGCTCTGTGGATGCTGTGGAAGGTGTCAGTAAGGTTTGCGGATGCTGTGGAAGGTGTCAGTAAGATCTGTGGATGCTGTGAGAGTGCTCATAAGCTCTGAAGTTGCTGTAATTATTGTGAAAACGTAGGAAAGACCATTAATACGCAGTGATAGTTACTTACTAAAGTGGAAACTGAAGAAAATGGAATGTTGACAGTAAGTTGAAGTACGAGATGGTGGTCATCTGGGCTGCCTTAACACTCACTGCTAGTGTTATATTCAGAGTCGTGCGTTAAACCCGTCAGAATCCCAGGTTGACAGTTTTAAGGTGAAAGTGGAATGTTGACGGTGGTAGAGGAGTTGGTGGGGAGGTAGCTGCATCGAAGCTGCAATTCACCACTACTACACCACCACTACACCACCACTACACCACCACTACACCAACATCACCACTACCACAACACCAAAGCCACCACTACACCAACACTACCACCAACAGTGTCATCAGGACTGCCACCAGCACTACCACCACCAGTATAACGCCACTACACCAACATCACCACTACCACAACACCAAAACCACCACCATTACACCTACACCACCACTACACCAACACCATTATCGCCAGTTCATCTACACCACCACACACTACAATAATACCATCATAACACCACTACAAAAACACAACGTAAACATTAACACCACTGTAACACCACAACACAACAATCCTACAACACAACACCATAAAATAACACCACCATCACCACAACACAATAACACAACACCCCAACACTATAACAGTACCACAGCACAGTAACACAACACGATAACATCACCATACCACCATCACAACACAATAACGCCATCACCACAACAAAGTAAAACTACCATAACACCACCACACCTCCATAACACCACCTTAACACCATGATTGACTGGGTGAGCATCGTCCGTCACTCGCGCCGGAGATTCAGTAACTACATGTATGCTGGACCGTCCCGCGTGCGGCGGCGGAGGAAGAAACCTATCATGCCTGCCGCAGCCGCAGCCGCCTCCTCCGCTCTCTCCGCAGCCACAGAGGAGAAGGAAGACAAGAAGGAAGAGGAGGAGGAGCAGGAGGAGGACGGGGTAGGGATCAGGTGGAGCGCCCTGGTGGGCAGACTTCATCCTTGTGATCTCTGTGGATGCCTCAGTAAAAAACACGTGAGTATTGTTTTGCTCTTTACAAACACCTGAGTGTTCCACTTCGTGTTTGTGTCATATGTTGCCGGTGTTTACAAACACCTGAGTGTTCCACTTAATTCATGACATTGTGCCCAGTTCATCCTCTCAATAGATAATATTTGTTCCCGTGTTGGTTATTTATGAAAAGAGATTTATATATATATATATATATATATATATATATATATATATATATATATATATATATATATATATATATATATGTATACATATATATATATATATATATATATATATATATATGTATATTTTATATATATATATATATATATATATATATATATATATATATATATATATATATATATATATATATATATATATATATATATATATATATATATATAATTAAAGGTAAGACAGAATGTAGGATTGCGGACGAGCAAGGAGGTTTCAGAGTGGGTAGGGGATGTGTAGATCAAGTGTTTACATTGAAGCATATATGTGAACAGTATTTAGATAAAGGTAGGGAAGTTTTTATTGCATTTGTGGGTTTAGAAAAGGCATATGATAGAGTGGATAGAGGAGCAATGTGGCAGATGTTGCAAGTATATGGAATAGGTGGTAAGTTATTAAATGCTGTAAAGAGTTTTTATGAGGATAGTGAGGCTTAGGTTAGGGTGTGAAGAGAGGGGGACTACGTCCCGGTAAAAGTAGATCTTAGACAGGGATGTGTAATGTCACCATGGTTGTTTAATATATTTATAGATGGGGTTGTAAAGGAAGTAAATGCTACGGTGTTCTGGAGACGGGTGGGATTAAATTATGGGGAATTAAATACAAAATGGGAAGTGATAGTTACTTTTTGCTGATGATACTGTGCTTATAGGAGATTCTAAAGAAAAATTGCAAAGGTTAGTGGATGAGTTTGGGAGTGTGTGTAAAGGTAGAAAGTTGAAATTGAACAAACAAAAGAGTAAGGTGATGAGGGTATCAAATGATTTAGATAAAGAAAAATTGGATATCAAATTGGGGAGGAGGAGTATGGAAGAAGTGAATGTTTTCAGATACTTGGGAGTTGACGTGTAGGCGGATGGATTTATGAAGGATGAGGTTAATCATAGAATTGATGAAGGAAAAAATGTGAGTGGTGCATTGAGGTATATGTGGAGTCGAAAAACGTTATCTATGGAGGCAAAGAAGGGAATGTATGAAAGTATAGTAGTACCAACACTCTTATATGGATGTGAAGCTTGGGTGGTAAATGCAGCAGCGAGGAGACGGTTGGAGGCAGTGGAGATGTCCTGTCTAAGGGCAATGTGTGGTGTAAATATTATGCAGGAAATTCGAAGTGTGGAAATTAGGAGAAGGTGTGGAGTTAATAAAAGTATTAGTCAGAGGGCAGAAGAGGGGTTGTTGAGGTGGTTTAGTCATTTAGAGAGAATGGATCAAAGTAGAATGACATGGAGTAGAATGACATATATACAGATATATATACATACATTATATATATATATATATATAATAAATATATATATATATATATTATATATATATATATAATGTCGTGCCGAATAGGCAGAACTTGCGATCTTGGCTTAAATAGCAACGCTCATCTTGCCATATAGGACAAGTGAAAATTTGTGTATGCAATAATTTCGCAAAAATCATTCTGAACCTAACGAAAAAATATATTTAATTGTGTTTGTTGAGTATTAAATTATTGTAAACGTATTTAAAATATATTTAGTAGGATAAGGCTAAAATAAATTGTTCTTGTTATAATAAGGTTAGGTAAGTTTTCTAAGATTCTTTTGGTGCAAAATTAAAATTTTTTACATTAACATTAATAAGAAAAATATATCTTTAAACGTATAAGAGAAAATTTTAGAAAGGACTTAATTTTAAATGAGTTCTTGCTAACTGACCAGTTTTACATATTCGGCACGACATATATATATATATATATATATATATATATATATATATATATATATATATATATATATATATATATATATATATATATATATATATATATATGCCACCTTTATATCAACAATGTATCTCTTAAATCTTCTGTGCCATATTATGTAATAAAATATATATATATATATATATATATATATATATATATATATATATATATATATATATATATATATATATATATATATAATATATATATACATATATATATATATATATATATATATATATATATATATATATATATATATATATATATATATATATTATATGATGTCGCGCCGAATAGGTAAAACTGGTCAGTTAGCAAGAACTCATTTAAAATTAAGTCCTATCTAAAATTTTCTCTTATGAGTTTAAAGATATATTTTTTTTCATTAATATTATTTATCTCAGAGTGTGATGGATATCTCTATTTCATTCTCTCTTCTGTCTTCTTATGACCGGGTGTTGTAGGTGCATTACGTGTACTAGGTAGGCTAGATGCAGTTCGCTAGTTGAAAAAACCACGAGATGCTTTCTTCGTGAGAGAGAGTTCTATTGTGCCAAGGTTGGAGTTGTTTGCAAGGTAAACTCGAGACTTTTCATTTATAGAATATTCTTATATCTAGATGTTTACATTTTGTTTTCATCCTGGGGTAGATCACACTCACTGTTTGTTGTTTACCAACGAGGATGCCTGGTCTGGGACCAAGCCAAGAGGGCGATGATCCCTAGAACCATATACAGATGGACAGGTGTCCAACATCCCCAGCCAAGGTTCTGTAACTGAAGCTAGCGTCTTAAAATAACAGCTATCTCGCCTAAACAGCAGCAGCAACAACAGCTGTAACAGCAGTAGTAAATATAGCCACACCAGCACCAAGCACAGCAACAGCAGCAACAACCATAGCAACAGCAAGCACAGCAACAACAGAAGTAGCAAGTATAGGAACACCAGCAGCTTTCACAACAGCAGCAGAAGAAGCACAGCAGCAGCAGCAGTAACAGAAGCAGCAAACACAGCAATACCAACAGTAGCAGCAACAATTAAAACAACATCAAATGAGTCCACTTGAAAAAGTAAATATGACCTCTCATCAGAGATAGCAAGCAACCAGCATGAAAGGAACCTTCCCAGCTGGCAAACCCACATCTCACCTCGCGCAATAATACTCTGAGAATTACAGCTAATATCAGTAATTTTCTGTACGGCGTGCTACACTTGCGTCAGAGAAGCTTAATAAAAATATTGCCAAGCTACAGGTGATTTTGGCACATTGATAGTTGAAATACTTGTGAATGGGTGCGCTGTCGCGCTTGAGGTTGTGTTTTAGTGCCAGGGAATTTTGTGTGTGTGTGTGTGTAGGGGGGGGGGTCAAAATCCATGAGGTTATTCAGTCATGAAATCAGTTTCCTGACGGTAAGATGAGGATCCTGGTCCAGGAGACACATCTGGTCCAAGAAGCGTGGTCCAGGAGAGCTGGTCCAGGAAGCCTTGTCCAGGAGAGCTCGTCTAAGAAGCCTGGTCCAGGAGACAGAGCTGGTCTTCAACACACACTCCTATAGGTAAGATCGATCAAGCGAGTACAAACCATCAGGTCCCTCGAATTATGGGAATTAAGATTATTGAGCTGGTTGGAGGTGGCCAATTTGGCGCCCGGCTGACATCTAGGTTACACGTGGCACTTATCAGTGCCTCGTGGCCCCAGTATATTAACACGTGGCACCCACAACTGCCTCAGAACACTAGCATGAGATCTGACCAACACCTGTGGCATCTGTTGCATCTACTCCGGCTGGTTAATTCATTGTTGTCTTGTCTTCACTTTAAACAATGTATATTATTCTCTGGTATGTATATATATATATATATATATATATATATATATATATATATATATATATATATATATATATATATATATATATATATATATATATATATACACAATGTCGTGTCGAATAGCAAGAACTCGTTTTAAATAAAGTCCTTACTAAAACTTCCTCCTAAACGTTTAAAGATATATTTTTCATTTATGTTAATGTAAAAATTAATAACTTTTTACCAAAAGAACCTTAGAAAACTAACCTAATCTTATTATAACAAGCGCAATTTAATTTAGCCTAATCCAACTAAATATTTTAGATAAGTTAACAATAATTTAATAATAAACAAACACAAGGAAATATATTTTTTTCGTTAGGTTCAGAATGATTTTTGCGAAATTATTGCATTCACAAATTTTTGCTTGCGCTATTCGGCAAGAAGAGCGTTGCTATTTAAACTAAAATAGCAACTTTTACCTATGGAAAGAATTTAATGATACATTAGACAAGTAATAAATCTTAATTCTTGGGTAGAGTATTAGGTGGGTTTCACAGAGTCGGGTGTTGTCACGCGTGTGTGAGGTGTAGCTTTGTTGTGGTGGTGAGGTGTAGTCTTGACTCTTTATATGCCTTCCTTTGACGTTTTGTTTTTTGTAGTTCCTTGATAATGTGAGAAGTCACGAAAGCGCCTGGAATTTCACTGTTCTTTCACAGTGGTTGTTTTCCATATTCTGATATCACCTGTTTACTGTAATCTTATTGCATATATATACACGTGTATATATATATATATATATATATATATATATATATATATATATATATATATATATATATATATATATATATATATATATATATATATATATATATATATATATATATATATATATATATATATATATATATATATATATATATATATATATATATATATATATATATATAATGTCGTACCAAATATGTAAAACTGGTCAATTAGCAAGAACTCGTTTAAAATTAAGTCCTTTCTAAAATTTTCTCTTATACGTTTAAAGATATATTTTTTTCATTAATGTTAATGTGAAAATTTTTAATTTTGCACCAAAAGAATCTTAGAAAACTTACCTAACCTTATTATAACAAGAACAATTTATTTTAACCTAACCCAACTAAATATATTTTAGATTTGTTTACAGTAATTTAATATTAAACAAACACAGTGAAATATATTTTTTTCGTTAGGTTCAGAATGATTTTGGCGAAATTATTGCATACACAAATTTTCGCTTGTCCTATATGGCAAGATGAGCGTTGCTATTTAAGCCAAGATCGCAAGTTCTGCCTATTCGGCACGACATATATATATATATATATATATATATATATATATATATATATATATATATATATATATATATATATATATATATAGATAGATAGATATTACATAAACATATAGTATATCTGATATATTCTCTTTGTCCTCTCTCACACGCAAACACACACACACCTTCCAGCCATCTTTCTCCATCACTCTCTCCCTCCCTCCTTGTATCCCTCCCTCTCTCCCTCGTATATTAATGTAGTCATGTTTTCTGTTATATTTTTTATCGCATTCTATGGCATCAAAGATGAGTCAGGGCTGCGCATGAGCAGCTCTGGCACTCCCTTGCTGGTGCCAACTGTGCTTTGGCATATGGCACCATTGGTGAGCAATGTAGCTCTCACCTTGACTGTTGATGCGTGTGTGTACGTTCTGCATGTGCGTGTGTGAATGGTCTGCATGTGTGTGTGTACATGAGATCTGTTCACTGAAGTAGTGGAGGCAAGCTGTGTACGCAGATTTAAGAATGGGCTCTGCTGAGAGACGGACCAGGAGCTGAGACTTGACCCCCGAAACTACAAATAGTTCCTACCCGGTGTCTAAATGCTTAGAGTTCCGGGGGTCAATGTCCTCGCGGCCCGGTCTATGAACAGTCTTCCTGGTGGATTAGGGCCTGATCAACCAGGCTGTTATTGCTTGTTATCTGCAGTGCAGCGAACCACAGCCCGGCTGGTTAGGAGCTGACTTTAGGAACCTATCCAGTTCACCCATGAAGACAGCGAGGGGTCTGTTAGTAATCCTTCTTATGTAGGATAGTAGGCTGTTGAACAGTCTTGAGACCCTCACACTTCTGTTTTTTCTCAGTGTACTCACGGCACCCTTGCTGTTCATGGGACTGTGGATCATCATATGACTAAAACCCGCGTCAGGAAACATTTGTCTTGTTTCCTGACAAATCTTACCTAACCTAACCTGTTCATGGGGGAAATGTTGCTCCATCTACAGAGTCTTTTACTTAAGTAGGGAGTGATTTCTGTGTGCAGATTTGGGATCAGTTCCTCTAGGGTTTTCCAGGTATATATTATGATGTATCTTCCTCGCCTACGTTCCAAGGAGTACAGGTCGAGGCACTTTAAACCTTCCCAGAAATTAGGGTGAACTTGGCCGTGCAGTGAAGGTTCAACTCTATGTTCTCAAGATCAACAATTTCTGCTGTCTTTGAACAAAATTTATATAAGTTGGACATGTAATTTTTTACTTTTTCTGTCTGGGGTTTCGTTTTCTTTCTGGGTTTCATTTTCTCTCTGGGTTTCATTTTCTCGCTGGGTTCCGTTTTTTGTCTGGGTTTTATTTTCTGTCTGGGTTTCGTTTTCTATCTGGGTTTCGTTTTATGTCTGGGTTTCATTTTCTGTCTGGGTTTCGTTTTCTGTTTTAGTTCCGTTTTCTATGAGTTAGCTCCATCTTTTAAGGGGGGCTCTTCTTTTCTGTCATAATTTATATTTACAAAAGAAGAAAATATTCCATATTTTTGTCCTGTTTGTAATATTGATTAGCAGGTCACCTGTTGTTGTTTGTCTTTGTCTTGCTTTTGTTTGCCTGATTTTTCCTGGGTTTCTGATCTATTGTTTTCGTTTTCTGTTTTTGGGGACTTTCGTTTCGTTGTTCGTTTTCCTTGTTTCGTTATTCCATTTATTTGTTTCGTTGCTCGCTTTGTTTAATTGTTTTCTGCGTTTCGTTGTTCGTTTTCTTTCGTTCCTTTTTCGTTTCGTTCGTTGTTTTTCCTTTGTTCTCAGGTGTCTTTGTTTTCTCCTTTTTGTTTTTAGGTTTTTCTGCGCTTTTTAGCTTTGCTTTTTCCCGTTGCTTTTGTTTTTAGCTTTATTCTGTTGCTTTTATTTTTATTTTTTTTTTGTTTATTCCGTTGCTTTTGTTTTTAACTTTCTTTGTTTATTCCGTTGCTTTTGTTTTTAACTTTCTTTGTTTATTCCGTTGCTTTTGTTTTTAACTTTGTTTATTCCGTTGCTTTTTAGCTTTCTTTGTTTATTCCGTTGCTTTTGTTTTTAGCTTTGTTTTCTTCGTTGTTTCCGTTCTTAGCTTTGTTATTCCGTTGTTTTTATTTTTGTTCTTAGTTTTGCTTTGTCCGTTATTGTTGTTTTTGTTCTTCGTTGTTCCATTCCGTTCTTGGTTTTCTTTATTCCCTCCTTCTGTTTACTTTGTTTACCGCCTCGTTTTCATTATTCTTTCCTTCGTTTTCTTTCATTTTCTCCCTCGTCTCCCTTTTCGTCCCTCACTCTTCCTCCAGTATCCCTCGTGGCTCGTGTCTACCCACTGGTGAAACTGCGTAATCTTGTTTGCCTTGGCCAGCAGTAACAGCCTGGTTGATCAGGCCCTGATCCACCCTCAGGTCTGGGGTCGGACCGCGGGGGGCGCTGACCCCCTCCGTAGACGTCCTTCGGGTATTCTTCAGCGGCCATTGCAAATTATAATTATTAATTATAATTATTAGTTAATTATTAATTTAATTAGTCAAGATAATATCCTTTAAAAAACATATAAGGTATTTTTTTTAATTATTTTGGCTGGGAAAAGACATGACACGGTTGATGGGAAAGACATGACACGGTTGATGGGAAAGACATGACACGGTTGATGGGAAAGACATGACACGGTTGATGGGAAAGACATGACACGGTTGATGGGAAAGACATGAAACGGTTGATGGGAAAGACATGAAACGGTTGATGGGAAAGACATGACACGGTTGATGGGAAAGACATGAAACGGTTGATGGGAAAGACATGAAACGGTTGATGGGAAAGACATGAAACGGTTGATGGGAAAGACATGACACGGTTGATGGGAAAGACATGAAACGGTTGATGAGAAAGACATGAAACGGTTGATGGGAAAGACATGACACGGTTGATGGGAAAGACATGACACGGTTGATGGGAAAGACATGACACGGTTGATGGGAAAGACATGACACGGTTGATGGGAAAGACATGACACGGTTGATGGGAAAGACATGACACGGTTGATGGGAAAGACATGACACGGTTGATGGGAAAGACATGACACGGTTGATGGGAAAGACATGACACGGTTGATGGGGAAGACATGACACAGTTGATGGGGAAGACATGACACGGTTGATGGGAAAGACATGACACGGTTGATGGGGAAGACATGACACGGTTGATGGGAAAGACATGACACGGTTGATGGGAAAGACATGACACGGTTGATGGGAAAGACATGACACGGTTGATGGGAAAGACATGACACGGTTGATGGGAAAGACATGAAACGGTTGATGGGAAAGACATGAAACGGTTGATGGGAAAGACATGACACGGTTGATGGGGAAGACATGACACGGTTGATGGGAAAGACATGACACGGTTGATGGGGAAGACATGACACAGTTGATGGGGAAGACATGACACGGTTGATGGGAAAGACATGACACGGTTGATGGGAAAGACATGACACGGTTGATGGGAAAGACATGACACGGTTGATGGGAAAGACATGACACGGTTGATGGGAAAGACATGACACGGTTGATGGGAAAGACATGACACTGTTGATGGGGAAGACATGACACGGTTGATGGGAAAGACATGACACGGTTGATGGGAAAGACATGACACGGTTGATGGGGAAGACATGACACGGTTGATGGGGAAGACATGACACGGTTGATGAGAAAGACATGACACGGTTGATGGGAAAGACATGACACGGTTGATGGGAAAGACATGACACGGTTGATGGGGAAGACATGACACGGTTGATGAGAAAGACATGACACGGTTGATGGGAAAGACATGACACGGTTGATGGGAAAGACATGACACGGTTGATGGGAAAGACATGACACGGTTGATGGGGAAGACATGACACGGTTGATGGGAAAGACATGACACGCTTGATGGGAAAGACATGACACGGTTGATGGGGAAGACATGACACGGTTGATGGAAAAGACATGACACGGTTGATGGGAAAGACATGACACGGTTGATGGGAAAGACATGACACGCTTGATGTGAAAGACATGACACGGTTGATGGGGAAGACATGACACGGTTGATGTGAAAGACATGACACGGTTGATGGGGAAGACATGACACGCTTGATGGGGAAGACATGACACGCTTGATGGGAAAGACATGACACGCTTGATGGGAAAGACATGACACGCTTGATGGGGAAGACATGACACGCTTGATGTGAAAGACATGACACGCTTGATGGGAAAGACATGACACGGTTGATGGGAAAGACATGACACGGTTGATGGGAAAGACATGACACGCTTGATGGGAAAGACATGACACGGTTGATGGGAAAGACATGACACGGTTGATGGGAAAGACATGACACAGTTGATGGGAAAGACATAACACGGTTGATGGGAAAGACATGACACAGTTGATGGGAAAGACATAACACGGTTGATGGGAAAGACATGACACGGTTGATGGGAAAGACATGACACGCTTGATGGGGAAGACATGACACGGTTGATGGGGAAGACATGACACGCTTGATGGGGAAGACATGACACGGTTGATGGGGAAGACATGACACGGTTGATGGGGAAGACATGACACGCTTGATGGGGAAGACATGACACGGTTGATGGGAAAGACATGACACGGTTGATGGGGAAGACATGACACGCTTGATGGGGAAGACATGACACGGTTGATGGGGAAGACATGACACGGTTGATGGGGAAGACATGACACGATAAGTTAATAAGAATTTGTTTATTGAAAAATGCCAATAAATTGCAACATTAAATGCATTGTTAGTGACCAGGAGTTTGTGTCCACCTGTGTGGCACACGTGACGTGTCAGTCAGGACACGAGGCGCTGTCTGGCAGAGTGCACGGCGCTGTCTGGCAGAGTGCACGGCGCTGTCTGGCAGAGTGCACGGTACAATGTCTTGTGTGCCGTGAAGAGGTAGTTTTAAGATCACATTTACTGCATGTACACACAGTGTAAGTGATGCTGGGACCCGCCATCATTCATTGCGTCAGATTTCCTCGTGAGAGCGTGCAAATCAGCTAAAGTAGGATAACAGGATTTGGTTTGTAAGAGAGGTGAGGTGGGACAACTCATTGTAAATGAGCTAGGATAGCAGGGCTTAGTCTGTAAATAAGTTGAGGTAGGATAACAACTCTTAGTTTGTAAATGAGCTTAGGTAGGATAACTCTTAGTTTGTAAATGAGCTTAGGTAGGATAACTCTTAGTTTGTAAATGAGCTTAGGTAGGATAACTCTTAGCTTGTAAAATGCTTTGAAGTGAGAGAATATCACATAACTTGTAAGTGAGCTGTGTAAAAATTCTAGCTCTTAGCTGTAAGTGAGCTGAGTAAAGATGTAAGTGAGCTGAGTAAAGATGTTAAGTCTTAGATGTAAGTGAGCTAAGTTAGAACAAACATTTTTTGCTTGTAAAATGAATGCAGAACCTGTGAAAGAAACTTTTGTAAAAGTCAGAAATGAAAGAATTCTTTCATCTTACACACACACACACACACACACACACACACTCTTTGCTCTTGCTCTCTCTCTTTGACCTCTTCCGTCCCTTTTCATCACCTCTTCCTCCCGTTTCTTCCCCATCTCTTCTTCCCCCTGTTTCTTTCCCGTCTCTTCTTCCCTTATTTCTTCTTCCCATCCCCTATTACCTCACTTCTGCTTCTCATCACCTCTTCTTTCATGTCTTCCTGTCACTTCGTCTTCATTTCTTCTATTTCTCATCACCTCTTCCATTTCTTCTCCTTCCCATCACCTCTTCCCACATTTCTAATATTGCATGACTCCTACGGGTTTAGTACTCTTTGCACAAAGGTAGCATCAAGCAACCATCTTTCTCTCCTCTGCCTCTTTTTCTCTCCTACCTCTGTGCTCCTTCCTTAATTCTTACCCTTCGTTTTATTCCACTCTTTCTCTCTCACTGCTCCACCTCCCTCTTCCTTGTAATCTCTCCATCACCTGCTTACTCGTTCCCTTCTCCCTTTGCTCTTTCTTTCTCCGCCTTCCTCTTTAACTCTTCATTATACCCATCATCCCTTATATCTCTTCTCCTTCTCGCATTAATGCCCCTCACTTCTATTAGCTCTGACTAGAAGCTCTTCTCTAAATTGGGACTAATTCTAACCTGCTGCGCCGGTTTAAAGAAATTATTGGACCATAGACAGAATTAGTTTGTATAAAACTAGGTGATGAACGCACGTATTTAGTGAATTCTGAATGATTTTGAAGGAATTTCTAAGGATATGTTCAGTATGATATCTGGAGAGAGAGAGAGAGAGAGAGAGAGAGAGAGAGAGAGAGAGAGAGAGAGAGAGAGAGAAAGAGAGGAAGCAATAGGGGGAAAGGTAAGGAATAATACACAAATAACCCGCACTTAGGAGAGAGAAGTTTACGACGACATTTCGGTCCGACTTGGACCATTTGCAAGTCACACTAACACAAAAGAGTGAGTATATATAGGTGAGGGTGAAAGGGATGGGACCAAGAGAGGAAGAAAAAGAAGCAGTGGTAATACTGGTAGTGGAAGTAGTTGTAGAATTAGTAGTAGAATGTAGGGGGGAGTAATTTTAGTGGCACAGGACAAAGAAAGGGTGTGAAGGGTGAAGGGAGGCAATAGTAGTGGTAGTAGCAATAGTAGTAGTAATGGAGTGGTAGTTGTAGTAGTAGTAATAGAAGAGGTAAGTGGGGTTGAGAGATAAAGTGTGGAGGTGAAGACAGACCAGTTATAACGCCGAAACCATATGCTAACCTTAACAGTTTTGTAATATCTAGAACATCACCTAACATGTACACTCGTCTAGCACCTAGAACATCACCTAACATGTATACTCGTCTAGCACCTAGAACATCACCTAACATGTACACTCGTCTAGCACCTAGAACATCACCTAACATGTACACTCGTCTAGCACCTAGAACATCACCTAACATGTACACTCGTCTAGCACCTAGAACATCACCTAACATGTACACTTGTCTAGCATCTAGAATATCACCTAACATGTATACTCGTCTAGCACCTAGAACATCACCTAGCATGTACACTCGTCTAGCACCTAGAACATCACCTAACATGTACACTCGTCTAGCACCTAGAACATCACCTAACATGTACACTCGTCTAGTACCTAGAACATCACCTAACATGTACACTCGTCTAGCACCTAGAACATCACCTAACATGTATACTCGTCTAGCACCTAGAACATCACCTAACATGTACACTCGTCTAGCACCTAGAATATCACCTAACATGTACACTCGTCTAGTACCTAGAACATCACCTAACATGTACACTCGTCTAGTACCTAGAACATCAAATGTACAGTCTTAACTATCTTCATTCTTAATGTACGTGTGAACATAACACATTGTAACTCCTGCTGTGTTGCAGGATCGTCTGTTGTCTTAAGACAGAGATGCC
>NC_091343.1:18906190-18911190 GCF_038502225.1 Cherax quadricarinatus | reverse complement strand
CACTCTCGCACACAACCACGACGGTAATTGAAGCTCACTCAGTATGTTTGACGCCCAACACTTCAAAATGCTTCATCCACGCCCAAAATTCCCTAGTAATCAAGGCAGTCACCACAAAAAAAAAATGTTGTCAGTCCCCATATTATTTACGTTAGGGGTGGCCCATGGCCTGGTGAGCAACGCTCTTGCTTCACACGCGGAGTGTCCGTGGTTCGATTCCCGGCATGGGTGGAAACACTCAGCGTGTTTCCTTACACTTGTTGTCTCGTTCACCTGTATGTTAGTCGACTGGTGTGGGTCGCATCCTGGGGGACAAGATTGAGGACCACAAAGGAAATAAGACACAATCCTTAATGACGCACTGATTTTCTTGGGTTATCCTGGGTGGCTAACCCTCCAGGATTAAAAATCCAAACGAAATCCTACCTTACGTTTACTTTCAAACTCTCAGAACGAAGATATTGTAAATAAATTACAGGAAATATATTCTCTGAATAAGCGTGAATTAATGGAAACAATGTAATATATAAACGTTTCTGTTTAATGAATTAAAAAAACTATAACCCTTATGGGTTTAGAGCTAAAATTATTATTACGGTCGATCCCCCGGAATGGGTGGAAACATTAGGACGGGTTTCCTTACGACACCTGCTGTCCATGTTCACCCATCAGTAAAATAGTTACCTGGGTGCTAGTCGACTGGTGTGGGTCGCATCCTGGGGACAAAATTAACCTAATTTGCCCGAAATGCTCTGCATAACAAGGGATTTTCTTTATATTAGTATATTAATGACGTGAGCTATGGTCTGTATACCTTGTACATGTACTTGTAGAAATAAAGATTATATATATATATATATATATATATATATATATATATATATATATATATATATATATATATATATATATATATATATATATATATATATATATATATTATTCACCAGTATTCTCCCGGCCCGGGTCTTTTCCAAGTAGTGGTGACCCGGCCTTGGCTCCCTAACTGGGGAGTTTCTCGAGACTTAATTAAGTCTCCCATGGGAGGAGGTACAAGTACCTCCTCATCTTTGGGACCAAGTGTCCCCAGGCCTAGCCACATTCCCCGCCCTCACAGGGCTCGTAGGGAGAAGCTAGGCCTCTGGTCTGCCATCTACCCCGCCTCAAAGGGGCTCGTGGGGATGGCAGTCTTATGAGCTGCAGATGGTAACAAGCTCAGGCCTTTATATATATATATATATATATATATATATATATATATATATATATATATATATATATATATATATATATATATATATACGTATATTTATTGATTTTATTTAAGCAAGTTTCCGCTAAAACAGGAATTGTGACCATTTTCTATATCATTAGAGAAAACGAGCATTTCCATGATGAATATCCTGGTACAACTAAAGAAAACCAGAGTTTAAAATTTTTTTTTTGTTAACTTCATATAATTTTTAACGAGTCTTCGGTCGCTATATCTTATGTGGTAAAATTTTTTTTTAAATCTTTTTTTTTTAACTAATCCAGAATTTGATATAAAAAAGGTGATATTAAAGAGATTCTTTTTAAAAAAACTGAAATTTGATGTGTTTTTTAATCTATGAATACGCGAGGAATATTTACATATACTAATTTGCATAATTAATGTATGCCAGGTGATTCAATTAGTGATAGGCATCAGAGTTTTTAATTAGAGGTTTTATAGATGAAAGTTGTATAGGAAAAAAATATGATGATTCGAAATGGCATTAAAGTTTAGTGTGTACTCGGTGGGTTGTACTCGGTGAGTTGTACTCGGTGGGTTGTACTCGGTGGGTTGTACTCGGTGGGTTGTACTCGGTGGGTTGTACTCGGTGGGTTGTACTCGGTGGGTTGTACTCGGTGGGTTGTACTCGGTGAGTTGTACTCCCTGGTTTGTACTCCCTGGGTTGTACTCCCTGGGTTGTGCTCGGTGGGTTGTACTCGGTGGGTTGTACTCCCTGGGTTGTACTCACTGGGCTGTACTCGGTGGGTTGTACTCACTGGGTTGTACTCACTAGGTTGTACTCACTGGGTTGTACTCGGTGGGTTGTACTCACTGGGGTGTACTCACTAGGTTGTACTCGGTGGGTTGTACTCACTAGGTTGTACTCGGTGGGTTGTACTCACTGGCTTGTACTCGGTGGGTTGTACTCAGTAGGTTGTACTCCTTGGGTTGTACTCACTAGGTTGTACTCGGTGAGTTGTACTCACTGGGTTGTACTCGGTGAGTTGTACTCACTGGGTTGCACTTGGTGGGTTGTACTCACTGGGTTGTACTCGGTGAGTTGTACTCACTAGGTTGTACTCGGTGAGTTGTACTCACTAGGTTGTACTCGGTGAGTTGTACTCACTGGGTTGTACTCGGTGAGTTGTACTCACTGGGTTGCACTTGGTGGGTTGTACTCACTGGGTTGTACTCGGTGAGTTGTACTCACTGGGTTGCACTTGGTGGGTTGTACTCACTGGGTTGTACTCGGTGGGTTGTGCTCACTGGGTTGTACTCGGTGGGTTGTACTCACTGGGTTGTACTCGGTGGGTTGCACTTGGTGCGGTACTCACTGGGTACTCACTCACTGGGTTGTACTCGGTGGGTTGTACTCACTGGGTTGTACTCGGTGGGTTGTACTCACTGGGTTGTACTCGGTGGGTTGTACTCACTGGGTTGTACTCGGTGGGTTGTACTCACTGGGTTGTACTCGGTGGGTTGTATTCACTGGGTTGTACTCGGTGAGTTGTACTCACTGGGTTGTACTCGGTGGGTTGTACTCACTGGGTTGTACTCGGTGGGTTGTACTCACTGGGTTGTACTCGGTGGGTTGTACTCACTGGGTTGCACTTGGTGCGTTGTACTCACTGGGTTGTACTCGGTGGGTTGTACTCACTGGGTTGTACTCGGTGGGTTGTACTCACTGGGTTGCACTTGGTGGGTTGTACTCACTGGGTTGTACTCGGTGGGTTGTACTCACTGGGTTGTACTCGGTGGGTTGTACTCACTGGGTTGTACTCGGTGGGTTGTATTCACTGGGTTTTACTTACTGGGTTGTACTCAGAGTTGTACTCAACTGTACTCACTGAGTGCTTTACTGGCTCCTCTTTTAACCTCAAAAATTGATTATAATAAACTGGTTCCTGGCCTCCTGGGCCCTGTCATACCTACTCTCGAAACTGTGTAGTGAGCTTACATCTACCTCTGCTTGTCTTCGACTCCTCTCGTTTTTATTTTCATTTTCCAACTGGGTCCTCTTGTTCTTCTTGTTCTTGTTCTTCTTGTTCTTGTTCTTCTTGTTCTTCTTGTTCTTGTTCTTCTCGTGGCTGATGCTTCAGAATATTCTTTTTTTAATGTCCCTTTATAACTTTGTATGTAGATCATTACCACCCCATAATGTCATTTCTACGACCATCTCCCACTATAATAATTTTCACAGTCATCCTCCACTACTGTCAACGCCACAACAATTATATTCCTCCATCATGTCCAGGACAACCCTGTTTCTCTATAATTTCCACAACCACCGCTCTGCCCCCCACCGTCACTAGAGTCTAGAGCCCCTGGTTGAGTATCTGTGCTCTAGGGGAGCCCCAAGGACATGCTGGGTGACCACTCATGCATACAAACGACCTCTTTCCCTTCAAGGTCGTGTGTGGGTGGTAGTTGGGAGGGTCGCGAGGGGTGAGATGGGGAGGCAGGCAGGAGGAAGAGGAAAGAGTAAAAGGAAGGGGCAGAGTTAAGAGGCACGTAAGTTCTTCCGTCTTCAAATAACAAATCTTTGATGACACTAGTGTTGTAGAGGCGTGAGCACAGCTCAAACCTCTACCTTAACAAATATTTGATGACTGTTGTCCTCAAGGATTTGTTAAGTTATACCATGAATTAAAGAAATATCCTGGACTTCACCTTACGAAACAGACAAAGCAAATGCGATAATAATTATGGACAAGGTAGATTATAGTGGAAAAATGAACATGTTATCAGAAGACGGAGGAACTTACGTGCTCCTTAAGGGAAGAAGGAAGAGGACAAAGAGAGGAAAGAGGAAGAGGAAAGAGTTAAGGGTAGAAGGAAGAGGACAGAGGAAGAGGAAGAAAGATGCAGGGGAAGTGTTTTATGATATATTACATTCACGGGAAGCGCTAAGCTCGTATGGTCCTCGCAGCGCCTGAGGAAAGTGGATGCAGAAAACTCTCATCCAGGGATGAGGAGAAAGGAGTTCTAGTTTCATGGATCAAGACCCCTTCACCGGCATCGAGAAACATCTTGGTGGATGTTAAGTTGCAGTGTCAACAGTTGTGGTTCTGAGGATACAGTATAAAGGAGAACGTTTCGCTCAGGGAAGAGCTTTACTAAATCATAGAGAGACTGCGTTTCCCTCCCTAAACGTCTGTTTTAAAACAGAATCACAGCTGAAGTGTAAAGGTATACTTTCATAAAGACGGAAAAATTGAACGAGGGGGCTTAATTGCCTTCTTATTTGAGAGCTAATAAAGATGGCAGAACCGAATTTTCTAGAAAAGGACTGTGATACTACCAGCAGCATCTCTCCAACACAACAGTTTCCATCACAGTTTATCAGAGACTTCAGATGAAGGCGTCTAGGAAATCCTGTCCAGACCCAAAGACGGCTCAAGCGACTTAGTCTTTTTGACAGGCAACACAGCAGATCGTCTCAGCAAGGTGCTGAGGAAGACTCAGGCCCCTCCAGCAGGCAACACAGCAGATCTTCTCAGCAAGGTGCTGAGGAAGACTCAGGCACCTCCAGCAGGCAAAACACCAGATGTTCTCAACTGGAAACTGAAGAGAAGCAGTACGAACGTAGCAGTCAGTTCAAGAAGCAGTCGTGATAGCAGCAGAGCTGAGCACAGAAGCAGTCAGTAGGAGTGCTGGTGTGTACATCAACCCAAGTTTAGGCTCTGGTAAGTATCTGAATAAGACATAGTATGCGACTTATGGCATTTTATTGAGAATATATTTT
>NC_091343.1:18898690-18903690 GCF_038502225.1 Cherax quadricarinatus | reverse complement strand
TTTATAGAGAGAGCAATTGCGAATTATATATATATATATATATATATATATATATATATATATATATATATATATATATATATATATATATATATATATATATATATATAATCAATAACAAACTCTGGCTAGCCGGAGGATCGAACCCGTGTTGTTTTAGCCCGCCTAGTGGGAAGAGAGCGAAAATTTACGACGCTCTAAACTACTGGATTAAATACCATTTGTTTGTGGTTACAGTAATGTGTGTACTTCTTGTGGAGGTTAGTACACCAAACAGGGAGTACAACGTAACTAGCTCTGAGGCAGCCACACGATCGTATGTCCTCGTAACTTGAATCAAGCCTATTTCACTAGGCTCATGTTTTTGTAGGATTGTATGGTTCAGTGGTTTAGAGCGTCATGAATTTTCGCTCTTCTTACTAGGCGGGCTAAAGTAACACGGGTTCGATCCCCCGGCTAGCCGCAGTTTGTTATTAATTAAATATCACTTGTTCGTGATTTCAATGATTAATATATATATATATATATATATATATATATATATATATATATATATATATATATATATATATATTATTGAGAGAGATTCTCTGTTTTAAATATCTGGTTTATTCTCCATTTCTCTCATTTTCCCTATAGCTGTTGTGACCCTTACGGGTTTAGTGCTTTTCGGTTCATAATTTTCTGCAAGCTTATTTCCCAGGAGAAAAACCATAAACCCGTGTGTGGATTATACACTGCTGGTCACCTTGTTACACACCAGGTTGTTACACCCCAGATTGTTACACCCCAGGTTGTTACACCCCAGGTTGTTACACCCCAGGTTGTTACACCCCAGGTTGTTACACCCCAGGTTATTACACCCCAAGTTGTTACACCCCAGGTTGTTACACCCCAGGTTGTTACACCCCAGGTTGTTACACCCCAGGTTATTACACCCCAGGTTGTTACACCCCAGATTGTTACACCCCAGGTTATTACACCCACAGGCTGTTACACCCCAGGTTGTTACACCCCAGGTTGTTACACCCCAGGTTATTACACCCCAGGTTGTTACACCCCAGGTTGTTACACCCCAGGTTATTACACCCCAGGTTATTACACCCCAGGTTGTTACACCCCAGGTTGTTACACCCCAGGTTGTTACACCCCAAGTTATTACACCCACAGGCTGTTACACCCCAGGTTGTTACACCCCAGGTTGTACACCCCAGGTTGTTACACCCACAGGCTGTTACACCCCAGGTTATTACAGGTTGTTACACCCCAGGTTGTTACACCCCAGGTTATTACACCCCAGGTTGTTACACCCCAGGTTGTTACACCCCAGGTTATTACACCCCAGGTTGTTACACCCCAGGTTGTTTCACTCCAGGTTGGTACACTCCAGGTTGGTACACCCCAGGTTGTTACACCTCAGGTTGTTACACCCCAGGTTATTACACCCCAGGTTGTTACACCCCAGGTTGTTACACCCCAGGTTGTTACACCCCAGGTTGTTACACCCCAGGTTGTTACACCCCAGGTTATTACACCCCAGGTTGTTTCACCCCAGGTTGGTACACCCAGGTTGGTACACCCCAGGTTGTTACAGGTTGGTACACCCCAGGTTGTTACACCCCAGATTGTTACACCCCAGGTTGTTTCACTCCAGGTTGGTACACCCCAGGTTGTTACACCCCAGGTTGTTACACTCCAGGTTGGTACACCCCAGGTTGTTACACCCCAGGTTGGTACACTCCAGGTTGGTACACCCCAGGTTGTTACACCCCAGATTGTTACACCCCAGGTTGTTTCACTCCAGGTTGGTACACCCCAGGTTGTTACACCCCAGGTTGTTACACTCCAGGTTGGTACACCCCAGGTTGTTACACCCCAGGTTGTTACACCCCAGGTTGTTACACCCCAGGTTTTTACACCCCAAGTTGTTACACCCCAGGTTGTTACACCCCAGGTTGTTACACCCCAGGTTGTTACACCCCAGGTTATTACACCCCAGGTTGTTTCACCCCAGGTTATTACACCCACAGGCTGTTACACCCCAGGTTGTTACACCCCAGGTTGTTACACCCAGGTTATTACACCCCAGGTTGTTACACCCCAGGTTGTTACACCCCAGGTTATTACACCCCAGGTTATTACACCCCAGGTTGTTACACCCCAGGTTGTTACACCCCAGGTTGTTACACCCCAAGTTATACACCCACAGGCTGTTACACCCCAGGTTGTTACACCCCAGGTTATTACACCCCAGGTTATTACACCCCAGGTTGTTACACCCCAGGTTGTTACACCCCAGGTTATTACACCCCAGGTTATTACACCCCAGGTTGTTACACCCCAGGTTGGTACACCCCAGGTTGTTACACCCCAGGTTATTACACCCCAGGTTATTACACCCCAGGTTGTTACACCCCAGGTTGGTACACCCCAGGTTGTTACACCCTAGGTTATTACACCCCAGGTTATTACACCCCAGGTTGTTACACCCCAGGTTGTTTCACTCCAGGTTGGTACACCCCAGGTTGTTACACCCCAGGTTATTACACCCCAGGTTATTACACCCCAGGTTATTACACCCCAGGTTGTTACACCCCAGGTTGTTTCACTCCAGGTTGGTACACCCCAGGTTGTTACACCCACAGGCTGTTACACCCCAGGTTATTACACCCCAGGTTATTACACCCCAGGTTGTTACACCCCAGGTTATTACACCCCAGGTTGTTACACCCCAGGTTGTTACACCCCAGGTTATTACACCCCAGGTTGTTACACCCCAGGTTGTTTCACTCCAGGTTGGTACACTCCAGGTTGGTAGACCCCAGGTTGTTACACCTCAGGTTGTTACACCCCAGGTTATTACACCCCAGGTTGTTACACCCCAGGTTGTTACACCCCAGGTTGTTACACCCCAGGTTGTTACACCCCAGGTTATTACACCCCAGGTTGTTACACCCCAGGTTGTTTCACTCCAGGTTGGTACACTCCAGGTTGGTACACCCCAGGTTGTTACACCCCAGGTTGGTACACTCCAGGTTGGTACACTCCAGGTTGTTACACCCCAGGTTGGTACACTCCAGGTTGTTACACCCCAGGTTGTTACACCCCAGGTTGTTACACTCCAGGTTGGTACACCCCAGGTTGTTACACCCCAGGTTGGTACACTCCAGATTGGTACAGATTGTTACACCCCAGGTTGTTTCACTCCAGGTTGGTACCCAGGTTGTTACACCCCAGGTTGTTTTGGTACACTTCAGGTTGTTACACTCCAGGTTGGTTGTTACACCCCAGGTTGTTACACCCCAGGTTATTACACCCCAAGTTGTTACACTCCAGGTTGGGTTGTTTCACTCCAGGTTGGTACACTCCAGGTTGGTACACCCCAGGTTGGTACACTCCAGGTTGTTACACCCCAGGTTGGTACACTCCAGGTTGTTACACCCCAGGTTGTTACACCCCAGATTATTACACCCCAGGTTGTTACACCCCAGGTTGTTTCACTCCAGGTTGTTACACCCCAGATTATTACACCCCAGGTTGTTACACCCCAGGTTATTACACAGGTTATTACCCCCAGGTTGTTACACCCCAGGTTGTTACACTCCAGGTTGGTACACCCCAGGTTGTTACACCCCAGGTTGTTACACCCCAGGTTGTTACACTCCAGGTTGTTACACTCCAGGTTGGTACACCCCAGGTTGTTACACCCCAGGTTGTTACACCCCAGGTTGTTACACCCCAGATTATTACACCCCAGGTTGTTACACCCCAGGTTGTTTCACTCCAGGTTGTTACACCCCAGATTATTACACCCCAGGTTGTTACACCCCAGGTTATTACACCCCAGGTTATTACACCCCAGGTTATTACACCCCAGGTTGGTACACCCCAGGTTGTTACACCCCAGGTTATTACACCCCAGGTTATTACACCCCAGGTTATTACACCCCAGGTTGTTACACCCCAGGTTGGTACACTCCAGGTTGGTACACCCCAGGTTGTTACACCCCAGGTTGTTACACCCCAGGTTGTTACACCCCAGGTTGTTACACCCCAGGTTGGTACACCCCAGGTTGGTACACCCCAGGTTGGTACACCCCAGGTTGGTACACTCCAGGTTGGTACACTCCAGGTTGGTACACTCCAGGTTGGTACACCCCAGGTTGGTACACTCCAGGTTGTTACACTCCAGGTTGGTACACCCCAGGTTGGTACACCCCAGGTTGGTACACCCCAGGTTGGTACACCCCAGGTTGGTACACTCCAGGTTGGTACACTCCAGGTTGGTACACTCCAGGTTGGTACACCCCAGGTTGGTACACTCCAGGTTGTTACACTCCAGGTTGGTACACTCCAGGTTGGTACACCCCAGGTTGGTACACTCCAGGTTGGTACACTCCAGGTTGGTACACCCCAGGTTGGTACACTCCAGGTTGGTACACCCCAGGTTGGTACACTCCAGGTTGGTACACTCCAGGTTGGTACACCCCAGGTTGGTACACTCCAGGTTGTTACACTCCAGGTTGGTACACCCCAGGTTGGTACACTCCAGGTTGGTACACTCCAGGTTGGTACACCCCAGGTTGGTACACTCCAGGTTGTTACACTCCAGGTTGGTACACTCCAGGTTGGTACACCCCAGGTTGGTACACTCCAGGTTGGTACACTCCAGGTTGGTACACCCCAGGTTGGTACACTCCAGGTTGTTACACTCCAGGTTGGTACACTCCAGGTTGGTACACCCCAGGTTGGTACACCCCAGGTTGGTACACCCCAGGTTGTTACACTCCAGGTTGGTACACTCCAGGTTGGTACACTCCAGGTTGTTACACTCCAGGTTGGTACACTCCAGGTTGGTACACTCCAGGTTGGTACACTCCAGGTTGTTACACCCCAGGTTGTTACACCCCAGGTTGTTACACCCCAGGTTGTTTCACCCTTTATCAGTGCCAATAATTGCTGTCTTAAACAGTATGTGAGTGACTCCACAGTCAAGAATA
>NC_091343.1:18873690-18893690 GCF_038502225.1 Cherax quadricarinatus | reverse complement strand
AGCCCTCCATGTATCTTGGCCCCCATGTGGCTCCAAGTTCTCCCAGTCGATCTCCTTGTGGTTAAAGTCACCCATGATCAGTAGCTTTGCCCTGCATGCATGAGCTCTTCTGGCCACTGCAGCCAGTGTGTCAACCATCGCTCTATTGCTCTCGTCATACTCTTGCCTTGGCCTCCTGCTGTTCTGTGGTGGGTTATACATGACTGCAATTATCACATTGGGACCACCAGAGTGAAGCGTTCCCGCTATGTAATCACTTTCTTCTTCGCTGTCTCCTCTGTGTGTGTATACTCACCTGTATGTGGTTGCAGGGGTCTGGTCATAGCTCCTGGCCCCGACTCTTCACCAGTCGCCACTAGGTCCACTCTCTCAATGCTCTAAGAGCCTAATGGTACCTATTCTTAAAGCTATGTATGGATCGTGTGTGTGTGTGTGTGTGTGTGTGTGTGTGTGTGTGTGTGTGTGTGTGTGTGTGCGTGCGTGTGTGCGTGCATGCGTGCGTGCGTGCGTGCGTGCGTGTGTGTGGGTGTTGGTGTGAGGGGTTCCCTTGAGACGTGAGAGCTCAGTTGTGCTTCAGCCTCGGTGGTGGCGGTAGTGTGTGTAATTTCCTGCCTCACTCATGTCGCTCCTGCTGGCACTCGTTGTCACTCTCACTAACAGTGCCACGAACTGCCTCTACCTTATCTCAGCCTCCCTTAAAAAAGACTAAAAAAAAAATGTTGCTCTTCCCTAACATTTGAAACACGTCAATAACCCCCCCCCCCAAAAAAAAAAAAAAAAAAATCAAAACAAACCACTTCAAATTACAACACGTTCGTATTTTCGATTTTTTATGGTCATAAGATAAATGTATCGATATTGACAAATAATAAATGTTGATAATGATGGGAAATGCTGTTGCAGAGGAAGCAGCTTCTATCCTGTATGTAAATTGTTTAGTGAATATCAGTGAGTTGTCATCTGGGGTGATGGAAGGTGTGTTGAAATGTTCTGTATTGTAGCAGGAGGCTGTGAGGTGATGGCCAGATGTTTCTCCAGATAATGACTAGATGTTTCTCCAGTTAATGACCAGATGTTTCTCCAGTTAATGACCAGATGTTTCTCCAGTTAATGACCAGGTGTTTCTTCAGTTAATGACCAGATGTTTCTTCAGTTAATGACCAGATGTTTCTCCAGATAATGACTAGATGTTTCTCCAGTTAATGACCAGGTGTTTCTTCAGTTAATGACCAGATGTTTCTCCAGTTAATGACCAGATGTTTCTCCAGTTAATGACCAGATGTTTCTCCAGTTAATGACCAGATGTTTCTCCAGATAATGACTAGATGTTTCTCCAGTTAATGACCAGATGTTTCTCCAGTTAATGACCAGATGTTTCTCCAGTTAAGACCAAATGTTTCTCCAGATAATGACTAGATGTTTCTCCAGATAATAGCCAGATGTTTCTCCAGATAATAGCCAGATGTTTCTCCAGTTAATTTATCAGCCAGCGTAGGAAGGCACTCTGGCGTCTTTGTCTGGTCTCCTGTTGCTTCTGTTGTTACTGCTGTTGCTGTTACTGTTGCTGCTGCTGTTGCTGTTCCTGCTGCTGCAGCCACGTGATTTTTCCGACACTTTCTAACATAGTAAACAACGTTGAGATGTTTTCCCAGCTATTGCAATAAAATTATTTTCCGGGCTCTTAGAGAGAGTAAACAATTTAATTTTCCTGGCTCTTACAGTAAACAATTTAATTTTCCGGGCTCTTAGAGTAAACAATTTATTTTTCTGGGCTCTTAGAGAGAGTAAACAATTTAATTTTCCGGGCTCTTAGAGTAAACAATTTAATTTTCCGGGCTCTTAGAGTAAACAATTTAATTTTCCGGGCTCTTAGAGTAAACAATTTAATTTTCCGGGCTCTTAGAGTAAACTATTTTAATTTCCGGTGCTCTTTGTTGCAGTAAACTCTTTGTTTTCCCGGGCTCTTAAAAGTAAACAGTGTCGGAGTCTGCGCTGTTGTCAAAGAGTAAACAATATGTAGTTTCCCTCCTTTAAGAAAGTAAACAATGTCTGGGTTTCCCTAGAAATGTAAACAGTGTCTGGGTTTCCAATTTTTTTTAAGGAGTTTAACAATATCTAGTTTGCCCGCGTTCTTTAAGTAAACAATACCTGGTTTCTTCAATATCTTAAGGAAAGTAAACTATCTAGCTTCCCAAGATCTTTAGGAGAGTAAACAATAACTTTCCCAAGATCTTTAGGAGAGTAAACAAAAACTTTCCCAAAATCTTTAGGAGAGTAAACAAAAACTTTCCCAAAATCTTTAGGAGAGTAAACAATAACTTTCCCAAGATCTTTAGGAGAGTAAACAATAACTTTCCCAAGATCTTTAGGAGAGTAAACAATAACTTTCCCAAGATCTTTAGGAGAGTAAACAATAACTTTCCCAAGATCTTTAGGAGAGTAAACAATAACTTTCCCCAAGATCTTTTGTAAAGTAAACAATATCTGTTTTCCCCAAGGTCTTTAGGAATGTAAACAATGTCTAGTTCTCACTCGTTCAAGTAAACAGTATCTGGGTTTCCTGCGTTCCTTAAGTAGACGATGTGTGGGTTTCCCGTATTCTTTACGCAAACATGTGGGTTTACCGCGTTCTCTCAGCAAACATTCCTTGGTTTACCTGGCATGTTTGACAGGCGTTACCATGGTGATGGCTCAGATGTTTCTCCCGCGTAATCTAAGTATAAATGAAGCCTCGTTCTTCCCGTCATTCCTAAGAGTCCCGCTCGTATGTCTTCCCGCTGTTAAGAGGAGGAGCGGCGAGCGCCGTTTGTTTACCCTCCTCGTCTGCCGATGTTCTTGTTTACTCTCTTGAATGACATTGTTATTCGACATTCGCAACGAGAGAAAAAAAAAACCATGGTTTTACTAGTGGAAGGAAAGACAGAGTGTTTTGGTACTTGGTTGTTAATAAGGGTTTAGATGCCAAGTGTAGAGCGCCTTCCCGGGCGCTTTGAGAGAGACGCACTGCGTCAGTCGGACAGTGCGTCGTCGCTGCGACTTGGAAGACGCATGCGGTGAGGCGCCAAGGGATGACCTCCAGCGAGCGACCGAGAGACGTGAGGCTGGTCACTGTTATACCAGCTATAGCAACACCTCAATATTGCTTGATAGTAATATTGCATGATAGTTAATAATATTGCTTGATAGTAATATTGCTTGATAGTAATATTGCTTGATAGTAATATTGCTTGATAGTAATATTACATGATAGTTAATACCATCGCGTGATAGAATTATCGCGCGATAATAACCACTGAGGGGAAACCTTGTAAAAAAATTTCTGTTTCACCTGAACGAGGCTTTACCAATGACGTGGTAAACCCTCGCCATGTTGCTCGTTGACGTCTTAAACGCTGCTAAATCTCGGGATTACTCTCGAGACTTGGACAAGACCTTGAGTGTAACCGGGGGGGGGGAGACTTGAGACAGATATCGTTAGAATCTAATTCTAAATTCATGTAAATCTGTAGAATCTAATTCTAAACCTTGATTGATGGTGTGCAAGTGATATTCACCCTTAATAACCTTCGTGTAATCGATAGGCTTGAAACCCCACTAACCCGCACTTAGAGAGGAAGCTCCAGAAGACGTTTCGGTCCTTCCTGGACCGAAACATCAATCCAGAACGGGCAGAAACGTCGTAGTTTTATTTTTAAGCGTGATTTATGTGCGAAAGGTGCAATATAACCTTGCTTAATGATGAAAAAATAATGAAGGTTTGATTGTGACAACGTTTCGCACCATGTGAAGCTCTACACAGGGGGAAACGTGTTGTCTTTTACTTAATTTAGGGCAGTACCATGTTGTACCACATGGACCAGTGGTACAGTCTCAGGTGTACCACATGGACCAGTGGTACAGTCTCAGGTGTACCACATGGACCAGTGGTACAGTCTCAGGTGTACCACATGGACCAGTGGTACAGTCTCAGGTGTACCACATGGACCAGTGGTACAGTCTCAGGTGTACCACATGGACCAGTGGTACAGTCTCAGGTGTACCACATGGACCAGTGGTACAGTCTCAGGTGTACCACATGGACCAGTGGTACAGCCTCAGGTGTACCACATGGACCAGTGGTACAGTCTCAGGTGTACCACATGGACCAGTGGTACAGTCTCAGGTGTACCACATGGACCAGTGGTACAGTCTCAGGTGTACCACATGGACCAGTGGTACAGTCTCAGGTGTACCACATGGACCAGTGGTACAGCCTCAGGTGTACCACATGGACCAGTGGTACAGTCTCAGGTGTACCACATGGACCAGTGGTACAGCCTCAGGTGTACCACATGGACCAGTGGTACAGTCTCAGGTGTACCACATGGACCAGTGGTACAGCCTCACGTGTACCACATGGACCAGTGGTACAGTCTCAGGTGTACCACATGGACCAGTGGTACAGCCTCAGGTGTACCACATGGACCAGTGGTACAGTCTCAGGTGTACCACATGGACCAGTGGTACAGCCTCAGGTGTACCACATGGACCAGTGGTACAGTCTCAGGTGTACCACATGGACCAGTGGTACAGTCTCAGGTGTACCACATGGACCAGTGGTACAGTCTCAGGTGTACCACATGGACCAGTGGTACAGTCTCAGGTGTACCACATGGACCAGTGGTACAGTCTCAGGTGTACCACATGGACCAGTGGTACAGCCTCAGGTGTACCACATGGACCAGTGGTACAGCCTCAGGTGTACCACATGGACCAGTGGTACAGCCTCAGGTGTACCACATGGACCAGTGGTACAGTCTCAGGTGTACCACATGGACCAGTGGTACAGTCTCAGGTGTACCACATGGACCAGTGGTACAGTCTCAGGTGTACCACATGGACCAGTGGTACAGTCTCAGGTGTACCACATGGACCAGTGGTACAGCCTCAGGTGTACCACATGGACCAGTGGTACAGCCTCAGGTGTACCACATGGACCAGTGGTACAGTCTCAGGTGTACCACATGGACCAGTGGTACAGTCTCAGGTGTACCACATGGACCAGTGGTACAGCCTCAGGTGTACCACATGGACCAGTGGTACAGTCTCAGGTGTACCACATGGACCAGTGGTACAGTCTCAGGTGTACCACATGGACCAGTGGTACAGTCTCAGGTGTACCACATGGACCAGTGGTACAGTCTCAGGTGTACCACATGGACCAGTGGTACAGCCTCAGGTGTACCACATGGACCAGTGGTACAGTCTCAGGTGTACCACATGGACCAGTGGTACAGTCTCAGGTGTACCACATGGACCAGTGGTACAGCCTCAGGTGTACCACATGGACCAGTGGTACAGTCTCAGGTGTACCACATGGACCAGTGGTACAGTCTCAGGTGTACCACATGGACCAGTGGTACAGCCTCAGGTGTACCACATGGACCAGTGGTACAGCCTCAGGTGTACCACATGGACCAGTGGTACAGTCTCAGGTGTACCACATGGACCAGTGGTACAGTCTCAGGTGTACCACATGGACCAGTGGTACAGCCTCAGGTGTACCACATGGACCAGTGGTACAGTCTCATGTGTACCACATGGACCAGTGGTACAGTCTCAGGTGTACCACATGGACCAGTGGTACAGCCTCAGGTGTACCACATGGACCAGTGGTACAGTCTCAGGTGTACCACATGGACCAGTGGTACAGTCTCAGGTGTACCACATGGACCAGTGGTACAGCCTCAGGTGTACCACATGGACCAGTGGTACAACCTCAGGTGTACCACATGGACCAGTGGTACAGTCTCAGGTGTACCACATGGACCAGTGGTACAGTCTCAGGTGTACCACATGGACCAGTGGTACAGCCTCAGGTGTACCACATGGACCAGTGGTACAGTCTCAGGTGTACCACATGGACCAGTGGTACAGCCTCAGGTGTACCACATGGACCAGTGGTACAGTCTCAGGTGTACCACATGGACCAGTGGTACAGTCTCAGGTGTACCACATGGACCAGTGGTACAGTCTCAGGTGTACCACATGGACCAGTGGTACAGTCTCAGGTGTACCACATGGACCAGTGGTACAGTCTCAGGTGTACCACATGGACCAGTGGTACAGCCTCAGGTGTACCACATGGACCAGTGGTACAGCCTCAGGTGTACCACATGGACCAGTGGTACAGCCTCAGGTGTACCACATGGACCAGTGGTACAGTCTCAGGTGTACCACATGGACCAGTGGTACAGTCTCAGGTGTACCACATGGACCAGTGGTACAGTCTCAGGTGTACCACATGGACCAGTGGTACAGTCTCAGGTGTACCACATGGACCAGTGGTACAGCCTCAGGTGTACCACATGGACCAGTGGTACAGCCTCAGGTGTACCACATGGACCAGTGGTACAGTCTCAGGTGTACCACATGGACCAGTGGTACAGTCTCAGGTGTACCACATGGACCAGTGGTACAGCCTCAGGTGTACCACATGGACCAGTGGTACAGTCTCAGGTGTACCACATGGACCAGTGGTACAGTCTCAGGTGTACCACATGGACCAGTGGTACAGTCTCAGGTGTACCACATGGACCAGTGGTACAGTCTCAGGTGTACCACATGGACCCGTGGTACAGCCTCAGGTGTACCACATGGACCAGTGGTACAGTCTCAGGTGTACCACATGGACCAGTGGTACAGTCTCAGGTGTACCACATGGACCAGTGGTACAGCCTCAGGTGTACCACATGGACCAGTGGTACAGTCTCAGGTGTACCACATGGACCAGTGGTACAGTCTCAGGTGTACCACATGGACCAGTGGTACAGCCTCAGGTGTACCACATGGACCAGTGGTACAGCCTCAGGTGTACCACATGGACCAGTGGTACAGTCTCAGGTGTACCACATGGACCAGTGGTACAGTCTCAGGTGTACCACATGGACCAGTGGTACAGCCTCAGGTGTACCACATGGACCAGTGGTACAGTCTCATGTGTACCACATGGACCAGTGGTACAGTCTCAGGTGTACCACATGGACCAGTGGTACAGCCTCAGGTGTACCACATGGACCAGTGGTACAGTCTCAGGTGTACCACATGGACCAGTGGTACAGTCTCAGGTGTACCACATGGACCAGTGGTACAAACACAGGTGTACCACATGGACCAGTGGTACAAACACAGGTGTACCACATGGACCAGTGGTACAGTCTCAGGTGTACCACATGGACCAGTGGTACAGTCTCAGGTGTACCACATGGACCAGTGGTACAGTCTCAGGTGTACCACATGGACCAGTGGTACAGTCTCAGGTGTACCACATGGACCAGTGGTACAGTCTCAGGTGTACCACATGGACCAGTGGTACAAACACAGGTGTACCACATGGACCAGTGGTACAAACACAGGTGTACCACATGGACCAGTGGTACAAACACAGGTGTACCACATGGACCAGTGGTACAAACACAGGTGTAGAAAATAAGATCTGTACTGCATATTTCTCCTTGTAGACCACTGAAAAGGGTCTCAGTGTGAGGCCGAAATGTATAGCACAGTACTTTTATCTTCTGTTTTATTGCCTCTTTCTTTCCACTTTCTCTTCCTTTTTCATGTTTGTCTCTTCTTATCATTTTTATATCTGTTTTATTTATCGCTTATTGTCTTGTTTATTTCCCCTTTCTCTTCACTTATATTTCCTTTTTCCTTTCGTGTTTCCCCATTTCTTTCATTTCCTCTATCTCCTGTTTTCATTCACCTTTCTCTCGCCATTTCTTCCATTTCCTCGTTTCCTTCACCTTTCTTACTCCATTTCTTCTATTTCCTCTTTCTCTTTCCTCTATCTTCCTCCTACCGGAGTTCAGTTTGTGTTCTTGAAGACTCTCGAGAGCCTCACCAGGAACTCCGATTGGTGTCACGTGTCTCTGTAATTGGTGTCACGTGTCACTGTGTCAGTTTCGTGACCTTTGTCAACAATGTGACAACGCAAATGAGGAGAGGCAACAGGGGAATGAACTGGAGGAGAGGGGAAGGGGAGTAAGAGGAAGAGGACAATAGGAACACGAGGGAGAGAGAGAGAGAGAGAGAGAGAGAGAGAGAGAGAGAGAGAGAGAGAGAGAGCAGGGGAAAGCGAATGGACTAGGAAGGAATATTACAATAACAGAAGCTGGAGCAGGAGGAGGAATAGGATAATAGGGGCAGATGTTGGAGAAAGATCAGGTGATGCAGAAAGATTAACTGGAGGATAAGGATGGCAAGAAGACAGAGTTTTAAATACCTTGAGCTGTTGCATGACAGCATCCTTCGCAATAATATCACAATAGTTCACAACTAACCCACAGTCTAGACAGAAGAGCATTATTAAGTCACCAGATAATGATTCAGAAGGGACCGAAACCTCGTCCAAATTTTTGTCTGCAAAATGTGATTGAGTTGTGGAGTGTTGCAGCCACGGTCTTGCAACTTTCATTCTTCATAAGTATGTACGTGTTCTTAGTGTCCCGCAACACCACCCTCGTCTCTCACCACAATTAGTAATGCTAATTCTTGTAGTAATAATTGTATTACGTATTTAATAATCATAATTATCATTGGCATGATTGTCAATCTTACAGCACAGTTCTGCGATACCCAAGAGAGCCTTCTGCTTTTCTCTTCTTGACTAATACAACTGGATAGCGGTAATGCTTGATAGTCCTCAACTTCTAATAGTTCTCGGTAGACAGCCTCGGTGTGGTGCTACCCAGTCCTGTGCTGTTTGTCCCATGTTCTCCCGGGTAGACTAGGGTTGTACCCTAGTCTACCCGGGAGTTGTTTGTGGATCATTGATTGTGAGGTGTTGTGAAGGCTCGATTCTTCGTCTGGAAAGAGTGAGGCTACATGCTACTCTCCCTTGCAGGTTTTCCTACTTTGTGTCATGAGAGCGTGAGCATGCTTGCAGCATCCTTACTTTCTCTTGCTCTGTAACGTAGTGCAGAGCATTCGATTCTTCCGAGGATCACCAGAACACAGGTACGAGGCTCCATTAGTGAGGCATTAAACACGTGTGCAACACCTGCATATCTTTATTGGTAGATGTTTCGCCAGCCAGTGCCTTTTTCAGTTCATTACAGATACGATATACAAAGACACATGAGATAATCAGTAGCTCAGCCGGGACTGTTTACCTCATCTTCCACTGTGTATAGTTCTGTAAAGACTCGCTCGTGACCTCATCATCTCTGTAGTGCATTGAAAGAAGCCACTGGTTGGCGAACCCTCTTTTAATAAAGATGCACAGGTGTTGCACATGTGTCCAATTCTTCATTATTTTCGGTATTGTATACCATTATTGTGACAATGCTCCCTTGACATTTGAATGCATTTCGTAGCCTAGTAAAATTATTCTACTGAGAGGGAAGGAAAAAAAAGGCATCCATTATGAACCTTTGTAGTGGACGCGAGCTCAATAATACAGTGCTATTCTTTGTCATACAAGTTCGTATGTCAGAGAATAGGACCAGGAGTGCTATTGTCAGAGAGCGAGAGGTCAGAAGATGAGGGCTGGGGGGGAGGTGAGGGATTAGAACATGGAGTGGTGGTCAGAAGACGGTGGGGTCAGAGAAAGGGGGTCTGTCAGATGATGGGGGCCCTGAACGCTGGTAGACACATCTATGCTATTACACAGTTGCCGAACGTGAACTAGCAACTATGCCAAACATGGAGGGGCGATATTCGTATCACATAGAGAGGGGATGGGCGATATTCGTATCACATAGAGAGGGGATGGGCGATATTCGTATCACATAGAGAGGGGATGGGCGATATTCGTATCACATATAGAGGGAAAGGTAAAGGTGGCACTATTAATTAAGAATAGGTGGAGTTTTGAAGAGAAGAATAACCTATATAGTGCAAACTTGATAGACGACGCAGCAGGAACAACGTAAACAAGAGAAAGGAGGGTAATAATAGCCTTGTTGACGATCCTCCACACAACACAAGATGACCGAGACACAAGTATCGGGAGAACAACAAACCAGCAATAGAGATCCCGGAAAAAGCCGCACAAAAGGGGAATAGAACCAGGCCAAATCTCCCTGATCGTGTTCCCGTTCCATCACAGAGCAATTGACTAGGAGAACTGGGAATCACACAGAGGACCGGAAAAATAAAAGTGGAAACTGGCGGAGACAGTAATGGGAAAACTTCATAAGCCAACATGCCAAAGACACTACAATAATGCGAGAGAATTCGACATTTTTTGTAAATACAGCAGACATAATGGAGAAACATACGAGGAATCTCTTGAAACCATTACCCACATAAGAGAAGGAGAGAGGCTTGTGCTGCAAAGATTAGAAGAAAATAAAATAAGGGAATAGATGCATCACAAGCAGTAAGCAAGCAGTATCACCTTCGATATAAAAGAAACAACAGAGGAACTGTCTGACCCCTCAACAAGGCTACACAAGTCGATGGATACATGGTGGCTGCCAGACACATGGTAGACGGCACGTGTAATTTCAGTATATAGGAAAGTGAAAATTATTATTCACTAAACTATAGAGCAGTTTTGCTGACTAGCATAGTAACTAGGCAACAAAAAAAGTTGTAAGAGAATAAGAGAGAGAATATGAATTTTAACACACACACATACACACACACACACACACACACACACACACACACACACACACACACACACACACACACACACACACAACACACAAAACACAACACAACAAACGAGCTAAACAAAGTCAGTTTTATTCTAGTACCATTGTGTACAGCTGCACTTTGACGTCACTGCCGCCCACACACACTGTACTGCCTCAGGAGTGATAATGTTGACACACACCGCCCGTGTCTTCAGCCCACCCATGTCCTCAACCCACCTTTGTGTTCTCAGCTCCTCTGTGTCCTCAGTCCACGTTCATAGTCTTCAACCCATGTTCGTGGCCCAACTTATAATAATTTAATATAACGTAACCTTTTTTCCCCCGCCGCTACATGTGCGTCTGTGTAGCGAAGGTTGTGACCAAGTGTGAAAAAGAACTTTCACGGTACACATAAGTACGATAAGGCACCTAAATTACTGGGAACGGTTGAAGACCCTTGATTTTTATTCCCTGGAACGCAGGCGAGAGAGATACATAATAATATACACTTGGAAAATCCTAGAGGGCTGAATACCAGATTTGCACACGAGAATCACTCCTTATGAAAGCAAAATACTCGGCAGGAGATGCAACATTCCCCAATGAAAAGCAGGGGCGCCACGAGTACACTGAGAGAGAACACAGTAAGTGTCAGGGGCCCAAAACTGTTCAGTTGCCTCCCAGCATACATAAAGGGGATTACCAGTAGACCCCTGGTTAACTTCAAGAAGACACTGGACAGGCACCTAAAGTCAGTACCTGACCAGCCGGGCTGAAGTTCGTACGTCAGTTTGTGTGCGGCCAGCAGTAACAGCCTGGTTGATCAGAACTTGATCCACCACGAGGCCTGGTAGTAGACCGAACCGCGGGGATGTTGACCCCCGGTACCCTCTCCAGGTAAACTCCAGGTGTAGGTGACTCAGAAAGGAGAGGATTACACATGACTGAAGGTCAGTGGTGTTTGTAGGTTGGTAGGGAGAAGATGACTGGTGAAGGAGAGCAAGATTACTGGTGAGGGAGAGCAAGATTACTGGTGAGGGAGAGCAAGATGACTGGTGAGGGAGAGCAAGATGACTGGTGAGGGAGAGCAAGATGACTGGTGAGGGAGAGCAAGATGACTGGTGAGGGAGAGCAAGATGACTGGTGAGGGAGAGCAAGATGACTGGTGAGGGAGAGCAAGATGACTGGTGAGGGAGAGCAAGATGACTGGTGAGGGAGAGCAAGATGACTGGTGAGGGAGAGCAAGATGACTGGTGAGGAAGAGCAAGATGACTGGTGAGGGAGAGCAAGATGACTGGTGAGGGAGAGCAAGATGACTGGTGAGGGAGAGCAAGATGACTGGTGAGGGAGAGCAAGATGACTGGTGAGGGAGAGCAAGATGACTGGTGAGGGAGAGCAAGATGACTGGTGAGGGAGAGCAAGATGACTGGTGAGGGAGAGCAAGATGACTGGTGAGGAAGAGCAAGATGACTGGTGAGGGAGAGCAAGATGACTGGTGAGGGAGAGCAAGATGAGTGGTGAGGGAGAGCAAGATTACTGGTGAGGGAGAGCAAGATGACTGGTGAGGGAGAGCAAGATTACTGGTGAGGGAGAGCAAGATGACTGGTGAGGGAGAGCAAGATGACTGGTGAGGGAGAGCAAGATGACTGGTGAGGGAGAGCAAGATGACTGGTGAGGGAGAGCAAGATGACTGGTGAGGAAGAGCAAGATTACTGGTGAGGGAGAGCAAGATGACTGGTGAGGGAGAGCAAGATGACTGGTGAGGGAGAGCAAGATGACTGGTGAGGGAGAGCAAGATGACTGGTGAGGGAGAGCAAGATTACTGGTGAGGGAGAGCAAGATGACTGGTGAGGGAGTTCAAGAGAGAGAGAGAGAGGGAGAAAACACCTTCTGGCTCAAATGATAAGAAAGTCAAGTTACGAAGTCACTTTGGACACTTTTGGTGGAAATATTGCCAGCGGCTGGTGGTGGTGGTAGTTGTGGTGGTGGTGGTAGTTGTGGTGGCAGTGGTTCAGAGATGGTGCTTGTAGTAGTGGTTCAGAGATGATGGTGGTGGTTGCAGCGCTAGTTAGTTTTTCAGTAATAGTTATGGTGATGGTGGTTGTAGTGGTAGAGGTTCAGAAATAGTTATGGTGGTGATAGTGGTAGTGGTGGTAGCGGGAGACTTTTGTAAACAGCACAGTCGTAGGGAAGAGAAATCTCCCAGGTCAGACTTAGAAAGTCCAGCGAGCATTTTCGTTAGGCATTAAGAATGATGGCAAGAATAGGGGCTAGAAGGACGGAGGTAGGATAGCCCAGGTGGGAGGGACGGGTGGAAGTGAATATGGGTAGACGGGAAGAAATAGGTAAAGAAAAGAAAGGTATTAAGTAGCCTGACCTTTGTATGCGGAGTTTTAAGTGAGCGATTGTGGTCATTTGGTAATGAGTCAGGTTAGGTTAGGTAAAGTTTGTCAGGAAACAGGACAAGTGTTTCCTGTGGCGGGTCTTGGTCATATGATGACTCGCAGCTGGAGATTTTGATCATCTGACCGAGGCCTTCCACTGGCTTACCGATCCACCCCTTCTACAACCGAAGTTACTGTTAGTCCAGCAGAGCTGAAGTTACTGTTAGTCCAGCAGAGCTGAAGTTACTGTTAGTCCAGCAGAGTTGAAGTTACTCTTAGTCTAGCAGAGCCGAATTTACAGTTAGTCCAGGTCACTAGTGACAACCCCAGGTCACTAATGACTTGAGGTTGTCACTGGTGAAATGTGGAAAGTCACTAGTGCCCTGGGGATGTCACTAGTGACCCGGGGATGTCACTAGTGACCCGGGGATGTCACTAGTGACCCGGGGATGTCACTAGTGACCCGGGGATGTCACTAGTGACCTGGGGATGTCACTAGTGACTTGAGGAAAGTCACTAGTGACCTGGGGATGTCACTAATGACCTGGAGAAAGTCACTAGTAACCTGGTGACTTTTCCTAGTGACCTAGGTAAAATCACTTGTGACTTGGGGTTGTTACCAATGACCTAGGGAAAGTCACTAGTGACCTGGGCACTTCCCATCTCTGGCTCTGGCACTCACCTCATTAACTCTGGCTCCGTGGCTTCGAAAAAAATTAATTACGGTGGCACTATCAATCTTCCGTTCTTCTCTCTCTCTCTCTCTCTCTCTCTCTCTCTCTCTCTCTCTCTCTCTCTCTCTCTCTCTCTCTCTCTCTCTCTCTGCTCTTTGCTCTCTATCGAACGTACAAAATTCCCAAATGGAATTTCCATGTCTGCAGCCAAGACCAATTCACTCTGCTTCCACTCAACAGGCTTCTTGAATATTTCTGCTTCCCTCAGAGCGTGTTATCACCTCCCTAATGTCCCATTCATCTGGCTTTGTTTAATATCTTGCTGTCCACAGTATCTGCCCCGTCACACATGTACGTATTTACCCGTTTAAAGTACTTCCATGCCCATACTTATCCTCCTCCCTTTGCTATAATCAGTACCCAACGTCCTATACCCGTGTGTGTACTCACCTAGTTGAGGTTGCGGGGGTCGAGTGTGTGTGTGTGTGTGTGTGTGTGTGTGTGTGTGTGTGTGTGTGTGTGTGTGTGTGTGTGTGTGTTTATACTCACCTATTTGTGGTTGCAGGGGTCAATTCATAGTTCCTGGCTCCGCCTCTTCGTTTGTCGCTACTAGGTCCACTCTCTCTCTGCTCCATGAGCTTATCGTATCTTTTCTTAAAGCCATGTATGAATCCTGCCTCCTTTACATCACTCTCCAGATTATTCCACTCCCCGACAACTTTGTGACTGAAGAAATATTTCCTAACATCCCTGTGTGTGTACTCACCTAGTTGAGGTTGCGGGGGTCGAGTCCGAGCTCCTGGCCCCGCCACTTCACTGATCGCTACTAGGTCACTCTCTCTGAACCGTGAGCTTTATCATACCTCTGTGTGTGTGTGTGTGTGTGTGTGTGTGTGTGTGTGTGTGTGTGTGTGTGTGTGTGTGTGTATACTCACCTATTTGTACTCACCTATTTGTGGTTGCAGGGGTCGAGTCACAGCTCCTGGCCCCGCCTCTTCGCTGATTGCTACTAGGTCCTCTCTCTCCCTGCCCCATGAGCTCTATCATACCTCGCCTTAAAACTATGTATGGTTCCCGCCTCCACTACGTCACTTTCTAGGCTATTCCACGGCCTGACTACTCTATGACTGAAGAAATACTTCCTAACATCCCTTTGATTCATCTGAGTCTTCAACTTCCAATTGTGACCTCTTGTGTCTGTGTCCCCTCTCTGGAACATCCCGTCTTTGTCCACCTTGTCTATTCCGCGCAGTATTTTATATGTCATTATCATGTCTCCCCTGACCCTCCTGTCCTCCAGTGTCGTCAGGCCGATTTCCCTCAACCTTTCTTCGTAGGACAATCCCCGTAGCTCTGGGACTAGTCTTGTTGCAAACCTTTGCACTTTCTCTAATTTCTTGACGTGCTTGACTAGGTGTGGATTCCAAACTGGTGCTGCATACTCCAGTATGGGCCTGACGTAAATGGTATACAGAGTCTTAAACGAATCCTTACTGAGGTATCGGAACGCTATCCGTAGGTTTGCCAGGCGCCCGTATGCTGCAGCAGTTATCTGATTGATGTGCGCCTCAGGAGATATGCTCGGTGTTATACTCACCCCCAGATCTTTTTCCTTGAGTGAGGTTTGCAGTCTTTGGCCATCTAAACTATATTGTGTCTGCGGTCTTCTTTGCCCTTCCCCAATCTTCATGACTTTGCATTTAGCAGGGTTAAATTCAAGGAGCCAGTTGCTGGACCAGGCTTGTAGCCTCTCCAGGTCTCTTTGTAGTCCTGCCTGATAATCATCCGATTTGATTCTTCTCATTAACTTCGCATCATCTGCAAACAAGGACACTTCTGAGTCTATCCCTTCCGTTATGTCGTTCACATATACCAAGAACAGCACAGGTCCTAGGACTGACCCCTGTGGAACCCCGCTTGTCACAGGCGCCCACTCTGACACCTCGTCGCGTACCATGACTCGTTGTTGCCTCCCTGTCAGATATTCTCTGATCCATTGCAGTGCCTTTCCTGTTATGTGTGCCTCATCCTCTAGCTTTTGCAGTAACCTCTTGTGAGGAACTGTGTCGAAGGCCTTCTTGCAGTCCAAAAATATGCAGTCGATCCACCCCTCTCTCTCTTGTCTTACTTCTGTCACCTTGTCATAAAACTCAGTAGGTTTGTGACACAGGATTTTCCTTCCCTGAAACCGTGCTGGTTGTCAATTATACACTTGTTTCTTTCCAGGTGCCCCACCACTCTCCTCCTGATGATCTTCTCCATGACCTTGCATACTATACACGTTAGTGATACAGGTCTGTAGTTTAGTGCCTCATGTCTGTCTCCCTTTTTAAAAATTGGGACTACATTTGCCATTTTCCATACCTCAGGGAGTTGCCCAGTTTCAAATGATGTGTTGAAGATCTTTGTTAATGGCTCACTCAATATCTCTGCTCCCTCTTTAAGGACCCATGGAGAGATGTTGTCTGGTCCCACCGCCTTTGAGGTGTCAAGTTCGCATAGCAGCTTCTTCACCTCCTCCTTGGTTATATGTACCTCCTCCAGCACTTGCTGGTGTGCCCCCCTGTTCTGATTTCCTGGAGTCCTACTGGTTTCCACTGTAAATAACTCTTTAAATCTTGTGTTGAGCTCCTGACATACCTCTTGGTCGTTTCTTGTGAATTCCCCATCACCCTTCCTCAGTCTGATTACCTGGTCCTTGACTGTTGTTTTCCTCCTGATGTGGCTGTACAACAGCTTCGGGTCAGTCTTTACTTTTGATGCTATGTCATTTTCATATTGTCTCTGAGCCTCCCTTCTTATCTGTGCATATTCGTTTCTGGCTCTTCGGCTGATTTCTTTATTTTCCTGAGTTCTCTGTCTTCTGTACCTTTTCCATTCTCTAGTACACCTAGTTTTTGCCTCCCTACACCTTTGGGTGAACCAAAGACTCGTTCTGTTCTTCCCATTATTTCTGTTTCCCTTGGGAACAAACCTCTCCTCTGCCTCCTTGCATTTTGTTGCTACATAGTCCATCATTTCTTGTACTGGTTTTCCTGTCAGTTTCCTCTCCCACTGAATGTCTTGAAGGAAGTTCCTCATGCCTGAGTAGTTCCCCCTTTTGTAGTTTGGTTTTTCCCAGCCTATTCCTGCTACTCTCTCCACTTGGAGCTCAACTATGTAGTCGAAGCACAGAACCACATGATCACTAGCTCCCAGGGGCCTTTCATACATGATACCCTCGATGTCCAAACTACTCATGGTGAATACAAGGTCCAGCCTTGCTGGTTCATCCTCTCCTCTCTCTCTGGTAGTGTCTCTAACATGTTGATGCATGAGGTTTTCCAGTACCACATCCATCATCTTGGCTCTCCATGTTTCGGGACCCCCATGGGGCTCCAGGTTTTCCCAGTCAATCTCCTTGTGATTGAAATCACCCATGACTAGTAACTTTGCTCCCCCCATGTGTGCTCTCCTGGCCACCTCAGCTAGTGTGTCGATCATTGCTTCTTTCTTCTTTCTTCCCAGAGCTCTGTCCGTATTTGGAGCTGTCCTGCAGCCTTTCCAGACCTTGTACGTCAGCAACACACATTATGGTATACAATACCGACAAAATGAAGAAATAGACACATGTACAACATCTGGCTTCGTCTGCTACACGTCCCTCACCTGACGCCAGTATATAATCGCCAGTCTTCCTGTCTGTGCTTCAGATTTTTCAAGACTTCGGTGCTCTTCAGTAACTCCAAGGCTGAGGGACTGATTGCCTCATATTTTCTATAGAGTTCTACAGTTTTCCCACTTTGGCCTTCAATTTGTATTGATAAAGCCACTGGATGGCGAAACGTCTACAAATAAAGATGCCCAGATGTTGCATATGTCTCTAATATATCACATATGCCATTTATGGCGTTTTATTGAGAAGATGAGAATAAAAAGGCACAGTGGCGTTGCTGGAACAGTTCACTTCAAATCCCTCACTTAGACGACAACCTTACGACGACCATTGTCAAGACATTGGTCCAGGATAAACTCTGATGTCGTTGTAAGGTTCTTCTGGTGAATTAGACATATATGCAACATCTGGGTATCTTATATTGAGTAGACTTTTCGCAACCAGTGGCGCTATCAGTACAGATTCAAGACACAAAAGGAAGACTGTATATACAGGAGGTGGTCAGTCCTTCATCCTATTAGCTGGTGTTCAGGATCGTAGTCCACATGACCCCCAGATGGCTGTGGGAATAATCAGGGATGGACTGATTACCTCCTCTTCTGCAGTCTTTCCTTTGTATCCCTATATTGTACTGGGTTGGCGAAGCATATACAGAATAAAGACACCCAGATGCTGCACATGTGTCTAATTTACCAACTTGTCGGTAGTGTGTACCACTGATAAGATGAAGTTTTTCTCCTAAGTGCCGGTTTATGTGAATCGGAAAGAAGTTTCGCCTGTCAGGGTGAAAACAAAAAGAATATATGTGTATCGGAGAAACGTGGGGTGCGGGGTGAGCTCTGGTGATCTGCAATAATGCTCCTCAGGCAAGTTGAAATTTCGAGAGTTAAAATTAGGCGGGTCAGCAGGCCTACCTCAGTACTTCTCCATGTACTTTAGGTAGTGGCAGTATCGTATCGGGTGAGAATAAGTTTGGCCAGTGCTTTAGAAACCAGGACTGAATCTGATTGCTGCCGTGTGATGGTGTTTGTGGTGGCGTTCAGAAGAGAGTTCCAGGGCAGTCAGGTTTCTTGCTAGCTACTTGTTAGGTGCTAAGGAAGTTCAGAAGACCTTGTTCAAGACCTAGTCTTTCCTTTGCTTTCTACGGCCCTTCTCTAGTCTGTCAGGAACCATGACTCTCGTTAATGTCCATGTCCAGTTTCTCCAGACGTTGCTGTTTTATTGCTTCCAGCCACCACCATCCAGTCTCCCCAGACCTTGCTTTTCTCTTGCTTCCAGCTATCCAGACGTTCCGGACACCAGTTAAACCGCTGCGGCTCATCTTCCAGGAGTTCCTGAACGGGTTCATCCATCGTGCGTGTGATCATCATCCTGGTCTTCCTGACGTGCAAGTGTTCACGTCTGGCAACTTGCAGTCCCTCCAGCCACTTACTTTACTCATACCTGAAGCCATTGCAATCTCATTTCCAGGATGGAGGGGGCGGGTGGGCGGACGGGCGGTGGAATGGATGAAAGAGAGACGCCTGAAGACACGTGGAAAGGAAAAAGTGCTGAGGTGGGAGAAGAAATGGAAAATTGGGAAAGTATTAGCGGATAAGAGAAGATAGGGAGAAGAAAAAATGTAGAAAGGGGAGGATAAGGAGAAGCACGGGAAGGAAAAGGAGAGACGGAACATTATATATATATATATATATATATATATATATATATATATATATATATATATATATCTGTGTGTGTGTGTGTGTATGTGTGGTGCCGATTATGTAAAACTGGTCAATTAGCAAGAACTCATTTAAAATTAAGTCCTTTCTAAAATTTTCTCTTATGCGTTTCAAGATATACTTTTTTCATTAATATTAATGTAAAAAAAATTAACTTTGCACCAAAAGAATCTTAGAAAACTTACCTAACCTTATTATAACAAGAACAATTTATTTTAGCCTAACCCGACTAAATATATTTTAGATTTGTTTACAATAATTTAATACTAAACAAACACAGTGAAATATATTTTTTTTCGTTAGGTTAAGAATGATTTTGGCGAAATTATTGCATACACAAATTTTCGCTTGTCCTATATGGCAAGATGAGCGTTGCTATTTAAGCCAAGATCGCAAGTTCTGTCTATTCGGTACGACATTATATATATATATATATATATATATATATATATATATATATATATATATATATATATATATATATTTTAAGTTTGTTGTCTCCTATCTTACTCCCCAACATTGCTGTCTTTCCAGTTCCTATTCCATTTCCTTCCCTCTTGCCCTGCTGTCTAGATCAGCATCTCCCCATTCTCCTATTATGCTTCTTATCAGTACGTGACCCTGCACAGGTTCCTACCTGGGGTGAGGCTCCCAGGGTGAAGCTCCCAGGGTGAGGCTTCCAGGGTTAGGCTCCCAGGGTGAGGCTTCCAGGGTGAGGCTCCTCTCATGCACTTTAAGGTTGAAACCTCCACAGGGTGAGTCTTCCAGGGTGAGGCTCTCAGTGTGTAACTCCCAGGATGAGGCTTTCAGGGTGTGGCTCCCAGGGTGAGGCTCCCAGGGTAAGGCTCTCAGGGTGTAACTCCCAGGATGAGGCTTTCAGGGTGTGGCTCCCAGGGTGAATCTCCCAGGGTGAGGCTCCCAGGGTGAGGCTCTCAGTG
>NC_091343.1:18833690-18868690 GCF_038502225.1 Cherax quadricarinatus | reverse complement strand
GGTCCTGCCTCCACTACCTCATTTGCTAGGCTATTCCACTTCTTGACAACTCTATGACTGAAGAAATACCTCCTAACATCCCTTTGACTCATCTGAGTCTTCAACTTCCAATTGTGACCCCTTGTTTTTGTGTCCCATCCCTGGAACATCCTGTCTCTGTCCACCTTGTCTATTCCACGCAGTATTTTGTATGTCGTTATCATGTCTCCCCTGACCCTCCTGTCCTCAAGTATTGTCAGGCCGATTTCCCATAACCTTTCTTCATAGGACATTCCCCTTAGCTCTGGAACTAACCTTGACGCAAATCTTTGCACTTTCTCTAATTTCTTGACGTGCTTGATCAAGTGTGGGTTCCAAGCAGGTGCTGCATACTCCAGTATGGGCCTGACGTACACGGTGTACAGTGCCTTGAACGATTCCTTACTAAGGTATCGGAACGCTGTTGCCAGGTTTGCCAGGCGCCCATACGCTGCAGCAGTTATCTGGTTGATGTGTGCTTCCGGAGACATACTCGGTGTTATACTCACCCCAAGATCTTTCTCCTTGTGCGAGGTTTGCAGTCTTTGGCCACCTAGCCTATACTCTGTCTTCGGTCTACTTTGTCCTTCCCGATCTTCATGACTTTGCATTTGGCAGGGTTAAATTCGAGAAGCCAGTTGCTGGACCACGCGTCCAGCCTCTCCAGGTCTCTTTGAAGTCCTGCCTGATCCTCATCTGATTCAATTCTCCTCATAAACTTCACATCTGTGTGCGTGTGTGTGTCTGTGTGTGTGTGTGTGTGTGTGTGTGTGTGTGCGCGTCTGTGTGTGCGCGTCTGTGTGTGTGTGTGTGTCTGTGTGTGTGTGCGTGTGCGTGCGTGCGTGTGCGTGCGTGCGTGTGTGCGCGTGTGCGCGCGTCTGTACTCACCTAGTTGTGGTTGCAGGGGTCGATTCATAGCTCCTGGCCCTGCCTCTTCACTGGCCGCTACTGGGTCACTCCCTGCTCGCGCGGGTGTGTGTGTGTGTGTGTGTGTGTGTGTGTGTATTCTCACCTAGTTGTGGTTGCAGGGACTAGTTTTGTTGTAAACCTTTGCACTTTGTCTAGTTTCTTTACGTGCTTGGCTAGGTGTGGGTTCCAAACTGGTGCCGCATACTCCAATATGGGCCTAACGTACACGGTGTACAGGGTCCTGAACGTTTCCTTATTAAGATATCGGAATGCTGTACTTAGGTTTGCTAGGCACCCATATGCTGCAGCAGTTATTTGGTGCAGCAGTTATTTGGTTGATGTGCGCCTCAGGAGATGTGCCTGGTGTTATACTCACCCCAAGATCTTTTTCCTTGAGTGAGGTTTCTAGTCTCTGGCCCCCTAGACTGTGCTCCGTCTGCGGTCTTCTTTGTAATTCCCCAATCTTCATGAGTTTGCACTTGGTGGGGTTGAACTCCAGGAGCCAGTTGCTGGACGAGGCCTGCAGCCTGTCCAGATCCCTTTGTAGTTCTGCCTGGTCCTCGTCCGACACTTCTCATCTACTTCATATCTGCAAACATGGACACTTCGGAGTCTACTCCTTCCATCATGTCGTTCACAAATACCAGAAACAGCACCGGTCCGAGGACTGACCCCTGTGGAGCTCCACTCCTAACAGGTGCCCACTCTGGCACCTCCCTACGTACCATGACTCGATACTGTCTTCCTGACAGGTATTCTTTGATCCATTGTAGCGCCTTCCCTATGATCCCTGCCTGGTCCTCTAGCTTTTGCAATGATCTCTTGTGTGGAATTGTGTCAAACGTTTTCTTACAGCCCAAGAAAATGCAAATGTGTGTGTGCGTGTGCGTGTGTGTGTGTGTGTGTGTGTGTACTCACCTATTTGTACTCACCTATTTGTGGTTGCAGGGGTCGAGTCCTAGCTCCTGGCCCCGCCTCTTCACCGGTTGCTACTAGACCCTCTCTCTCCCCGCTCCATGAGCTTTATCAAACCTCGTCTTAAAACTGTGTATGGTTCCTGCCTCCACTACGTCATTTTCTAGGCTATTCCACTGCCTTACAACTCTATGACTGAAGAAATACTTCCTACTATCTCTCTGACTCATTTGTGTCTTCAACTTCCAATTGTGGCCTCTTGTTTCTGTGTCCCCTCCCTGGAACATCCTGTCCTTGTCCACCTTGTCTATTCCACGCAGTATTTTATATGTCGTTATCATGTCTCCCCTGACCCTCCTGTCCTCCAGTGTCGTCAGGCCGATTTCCCTTAATCTTTCTTCATAGGACATTCCCCTTAGCTCTGGAACTAACCTTGTTGCAAACCTTTGTACTTTCTCTAGTTTCTTGACGTGCTTTATCAAGTGCGGGTTCCAAACAGGTGCTGCATACTCCAGTATGGGCCTGACATACACGGTGTACAGTGTCTTGAATGATTCCTTACTAAGGTGTCGGAATGCTGTTCTCAGGTTTGCCAGGCGCCCATATGCTGCAGCAGTTATCTGATTGATGTGTGCTTCCGGAGACATGCTCGGTGTTATACTCACCCCAAGATCTTTCTCCTTGAGTGAGGTTTGCAGTCTTTGGCCACCTAGCCTATACTCTGTCTGTGGTCTTCTGTGCCCTTCCCCTATCTTCATGACTTTGCATTTGGCAGGATTAAATTCGAGAAGCCATTTGCTGGACCAGGTGTCCAGTCTGTCCAGGTCTCTTTGAAGTCCTGCCTGGTCCTCATCAGATTTAATTCTCCTCATTAACTTCACATCATCTGCAAACAGGGACACTTCTGAGTCTAACCCTTCCGTCATGTCGTTCACATATACCAAAAATAGCACTGGTCCTAGGACCGACCCCTGTGGGACCCCGCTCGTCACAGGTGCCCACTGTGATACATCATTACGTACCATGACTCGTTGTTGCCTCCCTGTCAGGTATTCTCTGATCCATTGCAGTGCCCTTCCTGTTATATGCGCCTGATGCTCTAGCTTCTGCACTAATCTCTTGTGAGGAACTGTGTCAAAGGCCTTCTTGCAGTCCAAGAAGATGCAATCAACCCACCCCTCTCTCTCTTGTCTTACTTCTGTTATTTTATCATAAAACTCCAGAAGGTTTGTGACACAGGATTTGCCTTCCGTGAATCCGTGCTGGTTGGCATTTATACTCCTGTTCCGTTCCAGGTGCTCCACCACTCTCCTCCTGATAATCTTCTCCATAATTTTGCATACTATACACGTCAATGACACAGGTCTATAGTTTAGTGCCTCTTTTCTGTCTCCTTTTTTGAAAATGGGAACTACATTTGCTGTCTTCCATACCTCAGGTAGTTGCCCAGTTTCCAGGGATGTGTTGAAGATTGTGGTAAGTGGTACGCACAACATATCTGCTCCCTCTCTAAGGACCCATGGAGAGATGTTGTCCGGTCCCATTGCCTTTGAGGTATCGATGTCCCTTAGCAGTTTCTTCACCTCCTCCTCATCTGTATGTATGTCGTCCAACACTTGTTGGTGTATTCCTTGTTGGTGTCCCCATCTGGTCTGTCCCCCCAGAGTCCTTCCTGTCTCTACTGTAAATACTTCCTTAAATCTCGTGTTGAGCTCCTCACATACCTCTTGATCGTTTCTTGTGAGTTCCCCACCTTCTTTCCTCAGCCTTATCACCTGGTCCTTGACTGTTGTCTTCTTCCTAATGTGGCTATACAGCAGTTTCGGGTCAGATTTGACTTTCGATGCTATGTCGTTTTCATACTGTCTCTGGGCCTCCCTCCTTATCTGCGCATACTCGTTTCTGGCTCTTCTACTAATCTCCTTGTTTTCCTGGGTCCTATGCCTCCTGTACCTTTTCCATTCTCTGTTGCACTTAGCTTTTGCCTCCCTACACCTTCGGGTAAACCAAGGACTCGTCTTGGTCTTCCTATTATTTCTGTTTCCCTTGGGAACAAAACTTTCCTCTGCCTCCTTGCACTTTGTTGCCACATATTCCATCATCTCGTTTACTGATTTTCCTACCATTTCTCTGTCCCACTGAACCTCCTGCAGGAAGTTTCTCATACCTGTGTAGTCCCCCCTTTTATAGTTTGGCCTGTCCCCTTCAGTTCCTGTTACCTTCTCCACTTGTAACTCTACTATATAGTCAAAACTCAGAACCACATGATCGCTAGCTCCAAGGGGCCTCTCGTAAGTGATGTCCTCGATGTCTGAACTGCTCAGGGTGAACACAAGATCCAGTCTTGCTGGCTCATCCTCCCCTCTCTCTCTGGTTGTGTCCCTGACATGTTGATGCATGAGGTTTTCAAGTACCACATCCATCATCTTTGCTCTCCATGTTTCGGGACCCCCATGTGGCTCCAGGTTTTCCCAGTCGATCTCCCTGTGGTTGAAATCGCCCATTACCAGTAACTTTGCTCTGCTCGAGTGAGCTCTTCTTGCCACCTCAGCCAGTGTGTCCACCATCACCCTGTTGTTTTCTTCGTACTCCTCTCTTGGCCTCCTGCAGTTCTGTGGTGGGTTATACATCACTCCAATGACTAGTTTATGTTCTCCGGACTGAATTGTACCTACAATGTAGTCTCTTTCTCCAATCATGTCCATGTGTGTGTGTGTGTGTGTGTGTGCGTGTGTGTGCGCGTGTGTGTGTGCGTGTGCGCGTGTGTGTGTGTGTGCGTGTGTGTGCGTGTGCGTGCGTGTGCGTGTGTAAAAAAAGAGTAGTGGATCCACTGCCTTGGTTGTAAATAAATATTTACAGGTGTAAATGTGTAATCTACTGGAGTGTAAATGTGTGGATAAATTCGACACATGTACAACACTTGGGTATCTTTATTGTGGAAACGCTTCGCCACACAGTGGCTTCGTCAGTCCAGTACAGAGAAGAGGGGTTGAAGATGAGGAGTTAAACAGGAGGTAATCAGTCCCTCCAGACTGAGGAACTGATTACCTCAAACTGCTGGAGTCGATGTAATCAGTCTATCAGTCTACGAACCATTTATCTACACAACTGTGTAAACTATTGTAATTCCTTAGCTAGATTTTTTCAGTATTAAATCAAAGTGAAAAACAAAATGAAAATCGGTATAACTGTGAAAAGCAGGAGAATTTTTTTTTTGTCGTATGGCCACTCAGGTGAGGATCGAGCATCATAATCACCATAGCGACATTCAAATTAACGGGAATTTCATCACCACCTTCAGAATATGTACAGGAGTGCCCCACTTTACAGCGCTTAGCTTTACAGTGTTTCACTCATCCAGCGGTTTTCAATTATACCCGTTAATTTATTCAGACTTCTGACAATAAATATATTTACCACTATAAGATATAGTTGAAAACATTTTAATGTGTGTACTGTATATACAATTTTTTATGCCTACCTCTATATACCTCTAATATATGACGGTAAACATGCTGTCATGTCTTTATATGTATTTGAAAGTGAAAAAAGGATAGGTAAGATCACATCTCCGGGAGGATAGCTTAAGATCACATCTGGAGGGTAGGGAAGATCACATCTCCGGGAGGATAGCTTAAGATCACATCTGGAGGGTAGGGAAGATGACATCTCCGGGAGGATAGCTTAAGATCACATCTGGAGGGTAGGGAAGATCACATCTCCGGGAGGATAGCTTAAGATCACATCTGGAGGGTAGGGAAGATGACATCTCCGGGAGGATAGCTTAAGATCACATCTGGAGGGTAGGGAAGATCACATCTCCAGGAGGATAGCTTAAGATCACATCTGGCGGGTAGGGAAGATCACATCTCCGGGAGGATAGCTTAAGATCACATCTGGAGGGTAGGGAAGATGACATCTCCGGGAGGATAGCTTAAGATCACATCTGGAGGGTAGGGAAGATCACATCTCCAGGAGGATAGCTTAAGATCACATCTGGAGGGTAGGGAAGATCACATCTCCGGGAGGATAGCTTAAGATCACATCTGGAGGGTAGGGAAGATCACATCTCCGGGAGGATAGCTTAAGATCACATCTGGAGGGTAGGGAAGATGACATCTCCGGGAGGATAGCTTAAGATCACATCTGGAGGGTAGGGAAGATCACATCTCCGGGAGGATAGCTTAAGATCACATCTGGCGGGTAGGGAAGATCACATCTCCAGGAGGATAGCTTAAGATCACATCTGGAGGGTAGGGAAGATGACATCTCCGGGAGGATAGCTTAAGATCACATCTGGAGGGTAGGGAAGATCACATCTCCAGAGCGTGTTATCACTGCTGCGGGCGGGTGATCTTAGGGTTATTATGAGGTTTAGCAACGAGGTTAGTTGATTGTAAATTCTCCTTCATTGAGGTTGAGGTTAGTTGTATTTCCTTGTGTGGACTGGAAGGAAGATTTGAGACCAGGCTGCCTGGCGCCTCTGCTGCTGTTGTCCTTTTGTCCTACTCTTCCTTTTTCTTCCCCTTTTCCTTCTCTCTTTTTCTTCTTACACTTTCTCTTCTATCCCATACTCTTGTTCCTTTTCATTCTTTCTCTTTCGTCCCTTCTTCCCATGTCTCTTTTTCCTCCTCTTTCTCCTATCTCTCCTTTTCCTCCTCCTCTTACTATGTCCTCTACTCTTACTTCTTGACATCTTCTTTCGTCCTCCCTCTTCCTCCTATGCCTCATTTTTCACTGCTTTCTCTTACTTTTCCTCTTCTTCCTTTTCCTTTCTCTTTCTTCCTCTCACTCTGTTTATATTCTATCAACTCCTTCTCTACCTCCTTTTCCTGTCCTTTCTCCTCCTGTCCTTGCTCCTCCTTTTCTCCTTCTCCTGTCCTTGCTCCTCCTTTTCTCCTCCTGTCCTTGCTTCTTCTCCTGTTCTTTCTCCTCATGTCCTTGCTCTTCCCCCTCTCCTCCCTCTCCTGTCCTTGCTCCTTCTCCTGTCCTTTCTCCTCTTCCTTTACTCCTCCTGTTCTTGCTTCTTGTCCTGTCCTTTCTCCTCCTGTCCTTGCTCCTCCTCCTCTCCTCCCTCTCCTGTCCTTGCTCCTCCTCTCCTCCCTCTCCTGTCCTTGCTCCTCCTCTCCTCCCTCTCCTGTCCTTTCTCCTCCTGTCCTTGCTTCTTCTCCTGTCCTTTCTCCTCCTGTCCTTCCTCTTCCTCCTCTCCTCTCCTCATCCTCCTCTTCCTGGGTTTTATTACCAATAACAACATTTTTGCTTCGCTAACATCCCAACATTCTCGGTATTTATGACGTGATTTCTATCGAAATTCTCCTTCTGTTTACCCGCTGAGGATCGCCAAATTACGCTAAACTTTGTCTTCAGAGAGTGTAGCAGATGTCCAGTGTAGCAGATGTCCAGTGTAGCAGCTGTCCAGTGTAGCAGCTGTCCAGTGCAGCAGATGTCTAGTGTAGCAGATGTCTAGTGTAGCAGATGTCCAGTGTAGCAGATGTCCAGTGTAGCAGATGTCCAGTGTAGCAGATGTCCAGTGTAGCAGATGTCCAGTGTAGCAGCTGTCCAGTGTAGCAGATGTCCAGAGCTGTGTAGAGCGAACGTTGCTTGATAAAGCCAACTCACACAGCAGAGGTTACTGCTAACACAACAGAGGATACTGCTAACACAACAGAGGTTACTGTTAACACAACAGAGGTTACTGTTAACACAACAGAGGTTACTGTTAACTCTGCTACACACTTACTGGAAGACAAGGTGGATGAAGGTGAATTTTCTCTGTCCACTGTGTGACTAATCAGGCTGTTAGTGCTGGTGCCACACACATAGCTGGCACCGGGGCTGCCAAACTGTGGGGGGGGGAGGGGTCAGCTGTCAAGGAAAAATTATTTAAGTATGTGTGGTTGTCAACATGTGCTCGTCAAATGGTCACTTCCATTTAATTTTTTGTACTGAATGGATCATTTAGTTAACGTCGAAGGGTGGGACCCCCTTAGAGTGGGACCCTCCAGAGGGTGGGACCCCGTAGAGTGGGACCCTCCAGAGGGTGGGACCCCGTAGAGTGGGACCCTCCAGAGGGTGGGACCCTCCTAAGGGTGGGACACCTTAGAATGGGATTTCCTAAGAGTGGTACCCCTTAGAGTAGGACTTCCTAAGGGAATGATAGAACAATCGTTAACATTACCTGGAGGTTACCTGGAGGTTATTCCGGGGATCAACGCCCCCGCGGCCCGGTCCACGACCAGGCCTCCCGATGGATCAGGGCCTGATCAACTAGGCTGTTACTGCTGGCCGCACGCAGTCCGACGTACGAGCCACAGCCCGGCTGATCCGGCACCGACTTTAGGTATCTGTCCAGCTCTCTCTTGAAGGCAGCCAGGGGTTTATTGGCAATTCCCCTAATGCTTGATGGGAGGCTGTTGAACAGTTTTGGGCCCCGGACACTTATGGTGTTTTCTCTTAGTGGCGGTATTTTGCATCGCCTGCCCAGTCGTTTACTTTCGTAGGGAGTGATTTCTGTGTGCAGATTTGGGACCATTCCTTCCAAGATTTTCCAAGTGTAGATTATGATATATCTCTCCCTCCTGCGTTCCAACGAGTACAAGTCAAGTGCTTCCAAGCGTTCCCAGTAGTTAAGGTGCTTGACAGAACTTATACGTGCAGTAAAGGATCTCTGTACACTCTCTAGATCTGCGATTTCACCTGCTTTGTTATTCACTGGTGAATGGACAGTCTCTTACTCCTAGCTGTTGGACAGTAGGGGGTTCTGTTGCTGTTTCTGTGCTGCTGCTGCTACTGCTGTTGTTCCCGTGTCTACTGCTGTTGTCCCTACTGATGGTACTGTTTTTGTGCTGTTGCTCTTATCATTACTACTGTTCTTGTACTTATTGTTAGTGCTGTTTTTACTGTTATTGCTGATTCTCCTGTCGTTGATGCTGTTACTGTTCTCCTGTGGTATTCCTGTTATTGTTGTTGGTGCTGTTGTTGTGCTGTTACTGTTTATATTTTTTGCTGGTGCTGTTACTGTTGATATTTCTATGCTGTTGCTGTTTCTGCCGTTGGTGCTGGTGCTACTGTTGCTCTTCCTGTCATGCCGTTTGTTTACTGTTGCGTTTATCCTCGCTGGTGTTACTATAGCTGTTGCAACCGTTGTTGTTATTTTGCTGTTGCTGCCGCTACTGTTTATTTTCCTGCAGTTCATGTTGCTGATGTTCTTGTGCTGTTTCCGTTGCTGTTGCTTTTTCTGCCCTTTACGCTGCTGTTGCTTCTGTTACTGTTGAAGCATTGACGCCTATATCCTTTGTTTATATAATCAGCTGACTGCATAATCAGGTGAGACTTTTGTTTACATGATCAACTATGTTTACATCAAGAATTGACTCATCAACAGGTGACTCTTTGTTTACATAATCAGCCGAGACTTTTGTTTACATAATCAGCTAAGACTTGTTTACATGATCAGCTGACTTTATTTACATGCTCATCTGACTTTGATTACCTAATTAGTTGACCTTGTTTACATGAGCTGATTCTTTGTTTACGTGATCAGCTGACTCTTTGTTTACGAGATCAGCTGACGGGCATAATCAGCTGACCTCAGTATACATCCTTCTATATTCGTATTTATATTAATAAATTATTATTAAAAAGACTTCAGTTTTCAATGTACTTTAAGTGAAAAAAAAATCAATCTCCAGAAATGTTTTCGTTGCTTTTCACACGTATATAACTTGAAATTATATATCGATTATCGAGCCTCTGGCGTCCCAGGGAAAATAGCTCCGCCCTCTTCCTCACATGTTATCGTTCAACATGAAAATATAATAATCGGGAAAATAATTATATTAATTGGTCTTTCTAAATAGGGAGGCAATTAGTACTAGCACCGCTGCTGTCGTGAATAATTACAGAGATAATTTATAATAGTGTTATTATACATTAGGTATATTCCCTCCCCTCACGTAGGAATATTTGTCAAGCAACGAAGATTATTGTTGAGGATATGAGAGTCGAGATTATTATGTGGAGTATATGTGTGTCATATTTTATGTTTAATGTTAGGTCCTAGGTGTCAGGTACTGAGTGCTAGGTGTCAGGTGCTGAGTGCTAGGTGTCAGGTACTGAGTGCTGAGTGTTAGGTGTCAGGTACTGAGTGCTGAGTGTCAGGTACTGAGTACTAGATACTGAATGCTGGGTGTTAGGTGCTAGGTGCTGAATCCTACGTTGCTGCTACTGCTGCTGCTACTGCTCCTGTTGCTGCTACTGCTGCTGCTGCTGCTGCTGCTGCTGCTGCTGCTGCTGCTCCTGTTGCTGCTACTGCTCCTGTTGCTGCTGCTGCTACTGCTGCTGTTGCTGCTACTGCTCCTGTTGCTGCTACTGCTACTGCTGCTGCTACTGCTGCTGCTGCTGCTACTGCTGCTGCTGCTCCTGTTGCTGCTGCTGCTCCTGTTGCTGCTACTGCTACTGCTGCTACTGCTGCTGCTGCTGCTGCTCCTGTTGCTGCTACTGCTCCTGTTGCTGCTACTGCTACTGATGCTGTTGCTGCTACTGCTGCTGCTGCTGCTGCTACTGCTCCTGTTGCTGCTACTGCTACTGCTGCTGCTGCTACTGCTGCTGCTGCTGCTCCTGTTGCTGCTGCTGCTGCTACTGCTACTGCTGCTGCTGCTGCTGCTGCTGCTACTACTACTACTACTACTGCTGCTGCTGCTGCTGCTGCTGCTGCTGCTGCTGCTGCTGCTGCTACTACTACTACTACTACTACTACTACTACTACTACTACTACTACTACTGCTGCTGCTGCTGATGCTGCTGCTGTTGCTGCTGCTGCTGCTGCTACTACTACTACTGCCTCCGCCACCACCACTACTACTACTACTACTACTACTGCCGTTGTTGCTGCTACTGTTTCTGCTGCTACTGTTGCTACTACTGCTGCTCCTGCTGTTGCTACCTTTGCTGTTTCTGCTGCTGTTGCTGTTGCTGCAGGTATTGAGGTATCACAGTCTGGAAGGAAACTGAAATTTAATATTGGATCCCGAGTTGAGACCGGGTACGTGAGAGAGAATCACAGAGAGAGAGAGAGAGAGAGAGAGAGAGAGAGAGAGAGAGAGAGAGAGAGAGAGAGAGAGAGAGAGAAAGAAAGAGAGAGAACAGAGAGATAGACTGACAGATAAATTTTCACCTTTCCACTCCTTCCCTTCATTAGTTCCCTGTGTATATCATTACAGTGAGTGGGAGTGGGAAAGGGGGTGAAAATGGGAACATGCAGAGGGGAGAGGGAGGGGAGGGGAGGGGATCAGGAGGGGAAATGGGTGTAATTGGTGAGGTTGGGGTGAGGATTGTGGGAGATAATGGGTAGGGAGGGGAGGTGTAAACAGACGCCCTTCAAAATGGCGTCATTTTTTTTACTCTAGTTTGTCATATTTCAAAGGCCAAATGGTGATTTTTTCTTATGATTTTCTATAGAGTAATTTCTCTTCTTAGCTATTTTCAAAGTTCTCTCTCTCTCTCTCTCTCTCTCTCTCTCTCTCTCTCTCTCTCTCTCTCTCTCTCTCTCTCTCTCTCTCTCTCTCTCTCTCTCTCTCTCTCTCTCTCTCTCTGGTTTTTACTCACCTTATTTTGAGCATCAGAATTAATTAAGGTTTTAATTAAGTAAAGTTATTGCGTCATTCCTCGACCTCCTTCCTCGTGCCTCTCTCTTCCTACCATTATTCTCTCTTCCTCCTCCTGATCCTCCTCTTCCTCCTGATCCTCGCCTTCCTCCTGATCCTCCTCTTCCTCCTGATCCTCCTCTTCCTCCCCTTCCTCCTCTTCCTCCCCCTCCCCCTGATCCTCCTCTTCCTCCTGATCCTCCTCTTCCTCCTGATCCTCGCCTTCCTCCTGATCCTCCTCTTCCTCTCCTTCCTCCTCTTCCTCCCCTTCCTCCTGATCCTTCTCTTCCTCCTGATCCTCGCCTTCCTCCTGATCCTCCTCTTCCTCCTGATCCTCCTCTTCCTCCCCTTCCTCCTGATCCTCCTCTTCCTCCTGATCCTCCTCTTCCTCCCCTTCCTCCTGATCCTCCTCTTCCTCCTGATCCTCCTCTTCCTCCTGATCCTCCTCTTCCTCCTGATCTTCCTGATCCTCGTCGTGACCTCACTCTTGTCCTATATATTTTCTTATTTTTTTTGGTCATGGGTCTTAATGACTGTCGTTTGTTTGTGAAGGAATGTATAGAATGTTTGTGAAGTTTTGATAGAAGGTATCAGTCCCTCAGTTTGATAGAAGGTATCAGTCCCTCAGTTTTGATAGAAGGTATCAGTCCCTCAGTTTTGATAGAAGGTATCAGTCCCTCAGTTTGATAGAAGGTATCAGTCCCTCAGTTTTGATAGAAGGTATCAGTCCCTCAGTTTGATAGAAGGTATCAGTCCCTCAGTTTTGATAGAAGGTATCAGTCCCTCAGTTTTGATAGAAGGTATCAGTCCCTCAGTTTGATAGAAGGTATCAGTCCCTCAGTTTTGATAGAAGGTATCAGTCCCTCAGTTTTGATAGAAGGTATCAGTCCCTCAGTTTGATAGAAGGTATCAGTCCCTCAGTTTTGATAGAAGGTATCAGTCCCTCAGTTTTGATAGAAGGTATCAGTCCCTCAGTTTTGATAGAAGGTATCAGTCCCTCAGTTTTGATAGAAGGTATCAGTCCCTCAGTTTTGATAGAAGGTATCAGTCCCTCAGTTTTGATAGAAGGTATCAGTCCCTCAGTTTTGATAGAAGGTATCAGTCCCTCAGTTTTGATAGAAGGTATCAGTCCCTCAGTTTTGATAGAAGGTATCAGTCCCTCAGTTTTGATAGAAGGTATCAGTCCCTCAGTTTTGATAGAAGGTATCAGTCCCTCAGTTTTGATAGAAGGTATCAGTCCCTCAGTTTTGATAGAAGGTATCAGTCCCTCAGTTTTGATAGAAGGTATCAGTCCCTCAGTTTTGATAGAAGGTATCAGTCCCTCAGTTTTGATAGAAGGTATCAGTCCCTCAGTTTTGATAGAAGGTATCAGTCCCTCAGTTTTGATAGAAGGTATCAGTCCCTCAGTTTTGATAGAAGGTATCAGTCCCTCAGTTTGGTAGAAGGTATCAGTCCCTCAGTTTGATAGAAGGTATCAGTCCCTCAGTTTTGATAGAAGGTATCAGTCCCTCAGTTTTGATAGAAGGTATCAGTCCCTCAGTTTTGATAGAAGGTATCAGTCCCTCAGTTTTGATAGAAGGTATCAGTCCCTCAGTTTTGATAGAAGGTATCAGTCCCTCAGTTTTGATAGAAGGTATCAGTCCCTCAGTTTTGATAGAAGGTATCAGTCCCTCAGTTTTGATAGAAGGTATCAGTCCCTCAGTTTTGATAGAAGGTATCAGTCCCTCAGTTTTGATAGAAGGTATCAGTCCCTCAGTTTTGATAGAAGGTATCAGTCCCTCAGTTTTGATAGAAGGTATCAGTCCCTCAGTTTTGATAGAAGGTATCAGTCCCTCAGTTTTGATAGAAGGTATCAGTCCCTCAGTTTGGTAGAAGGTATCAGTCCCTCAGTTTGATAGAAGGTATCAGTCCCTCAGTTTTGATAGAAGGTATCAGTCCCTCAGTTTTGATAGAAGGTATCAGTCCCTCAGTTTTGATAGAAGGTATCAGTCCCTCAGTTTTGATAGAAGGTATCAGTCCCTCAGTTTTGATAGAAGGTATCAGTCCCTCAGTTTTGATAGAAGGTATCAGTCCCTCAGTTTTGATAGAAGGTATCAGTCCCTCAGTTTTGATAGAAGGTATCAGTCCCTCAGTTTTGATAGAAGGTATCAGTCCCTCAGTTTTGATAGAAGGTATCAGTCCCTCAGTTTTGATAGAAGGTATCAGTCCCTCAGTTTTGATAGAAGGTATCAGTCCCTCAGTTTTGATAGAAGGTATCAGTCCCTCAGTTTTGATAGAAGGTATCAGTCCCTCAGTTTTGATAGAAGGTATCAGTCCCTCAGTTTTGATAGAAGGTATCAGTCCCTCAGTTTTGATAGAAGGTATCAGTCCCTCAGTTTTGATAGAAGGTATCAGTCCCTCAGTTTTGATAGAAGGTATCAGTCCCTCAGTTTTGATAGAAGGTATCAGTCCCTCAGTTTTGATAGAAGGTATCAGTCCCTCAGTTTGGTAGAAGGTAACAGTCCCTCAGTTTTGATGGAAGGTATCAGTCCCTCAGTTTTGATAGAAGGTATCAGTCCCTCAGTTTGGTAGAAGGTATCAGTCCCTCAGTTTTGATAGAAGGTATCAGTCCCTCAGTTTGATAGAAGGTATCAGTCCCTCAGTTTGGTAGAAGGTATCAGTCCCTCAGTTTTGATAGAAGGTATCAGTCCCTCAGTTTTGATAGAAGGTATCAGTCCCTCAGTTTGATAGAAGGTATCAGTCCCTCAGTTTGGTAGAAGGTATCAGTCCCTCAGTTTTGATAGAAGGTATCAGTCCCTCAGTTTGATATAAGGTATCAGTCCCTCAGTTTGATAGAAGGTATCAGTCCCTCAGTTTTGATAGAAGGTATCAGTCCCTCAGTTTGATAGAAGGTATCAGTCCCTCAGTTTGGTAGAAGGTATCAGTCCCTCAGTTTTGATAGAAGGTATCAGTCCCTCAGTTTGATATAAGGTATCAGTCCCTCAGTTTAGTAGAAGGTATCAGTCCCTCAGTTTTGATAGAAGGTATCAGTCCCTCAGTTTGGTAGAAGGTATCAGTCCCTCAGTTTTGATAGAAGGTATCAGTCCCTCAGTTTTGATAGAAGGTATCAGTCCCTCAGTTTTGATAGAAGGTATCAGTCCCTCAGTTTTGATAGAAAGTATCAGTCCCTCAGTTTTGATAGAAGTTATCAGTCCCTCAGTTTGGTAGAAGGTATCAGTCCCTCAGTTTGGTAGAAGGTACCAGTCCCTCAGTTTTGATAGGTCAGGTAGATGGACACTTGCTGGAACATAAAACAACAGCAGCAGCAACAATAGTAGTAGCACCAGTAGTAGTAATAGCAGTAGTAGTAGCAGTAGTAGCAGTACTACTACTATTACTACCTCTCACACCTCCCTCACTTGAGTAACTAGTACACACATGTAACATTAACCATGGTGTAGTAGACACCGCTGTAGTACAGTGTACAGTGTTTACAGTTATCTCCCACATTAACCAGGTTCCACAAATTGATTTTATTCCTCCTGGCAACCAAATTATTGTTACTCCAACTTTGTAACACAAACTACAGAACCTCCATCCTCCTCTCCTCCGTCCTCCCTTCCTCCCCTTTATCCATCTTTCTTCCTTCCCCATTCATCCTCCCTCTCCCCTTCCTGTCATGGCTGACACAGAGGGTACAGATTCCTGAGACCTTTTGTCTTGGGTAATAATTCATGACTGACTGACTCAGTCTGAGCCCAGCTGCCTCCTGCTGATAGCTGGGAGAGGGGAAGGAAGAGGGGAGAGGGGAAGGAAGAGGGGAGAGGGGAAGGGGAGATATGAGAGAGAGGAGGAGGCTAATGGAGAGGAACATGACTCACGAAATCGTAATGACACGCGTCGGTCTGGAGTTTTAAGACTCGCCGCGAGTTCAATCCCCACCCGTGATATGAAGAGGGAGATACCTGTAGGTTACCTGTAGTCGGTTCCTGGGCCTCCAGTTGCTGGCTTGATCGATTAGGCTGTTGGTGCCTGCTTCTCGCAGTATGCACCCGGTTAATTAGGAGCTGTTTTCAGGAACCTGTCGAGTACCCTCCTGAAGACAACCAGGAGTCTGTTGGTAATCCCCCTTTTTTGCATGAAGGGAGGGTGTTGGAGAGTCGTGGTCCCTTGACATTATTGTAGTCATCGCGTCCCTACTCTTGACAGGATGAATGTTGCACTGTGTAACAAGATTCTTGTGTTTATCTGTCGTTATTTACGTGTGTGTGTGTGTGTTGACAGGTATTAGTTGACTAATGTCTGCCATTGAACGCACTGATTGATAGATTGACGCACTGACGGATAGACTGACGCACTGACTGATAGACTGACGCACTTATGGACAGTAATAGACGGATAGACAGAATTTTCTTTTCTGCCTTCCATCCTCCCTCAACCTTTCCTCCCCTCCCCTCTTTCACTCTCCCCTGGCTCTCATGTCATTAGTGTGAGGGGAAGGGGTTGAGAAGTGGTGAGGGGGAGGAGGAGGTCATGATGGGAGGTAGAGGTAATGATGGGCCATGTGAGGGGAAAGGAGGAGGAGGAGGTGGTGAGGGGGCGGAGGATGAAGGGGGAAGTGGTCTGGGTGAAGAGAGGGAAGGTCAGTGAGGGGAGGGGAAGGGAGGGAGGGGAGACCAGGATCCTCTGTTTGGGGACTTCCCCTTTAACATGAGTCTCTCTCTCTCTCTCTCTCTCTCTCTCTCTCTCTCTCTCTCTCTCTCTCTCTCTCTCTCTCTCTCTCTCTCTCTCTCTCTCTCTCTCTCTCTCTCTCTCTCTCTCCCTTTCTTCATATTTTATCTTCCAAATGAATTTTTTCGTCTTTCTTTTCTCTCTTAGCCTTCTAATATTATTTTTTCTCTACTTCCTTTTTTCTTTCCTCCTCCTCCTCCTCCTTCTTAATATCACTATTGATTAAGCTCCAAGAAATTACTTAAAACACATACGATTAATTATTACTATCAGTGTGTGTGTGTTCTCCAGCTTGGTAATTACCCTCATCAGTCATACTTACAAGTTGCTAATGAATATGTTAATATTCTCTCTCTCTCTCTCTCTCTCTCTCTCTCTCTCTCTCTCTCTCTCTCTCTCTCTCTCTCTCTCATATTCCATCACACAGGATGGTGTTTCACTGTCATATTCCATCACACTGGATGGTGTTTCACTGTCATATTCCATCACACTGGATGGTGTTTCACTGTCATATTCCATCACACTGGATGGTGTTTCACTGTCATATTCCATCACACTGGATGGTGTTTCACTGTCATATTCCATCACACTGGATGGTGTTTCACTGTCATATTCCATCACACTGGATGGTTTACACAGAGTTGCTAAGGCCGCTTCAGAGGTTTCCTAACCCTGGGCGCTGGAGTCACTATCATTCGGGCATAACTAGCCTTTCAGTATGGAGTATGACATGCAAGGATGGTGGTATTAATGAAGAAATCCTCCGAGGATGTGCGTGTCAACATACGAAAGCGATCGAGTAGAATATCTCTTGAAACTCATCGAAGGTATATATGTAGGGAAATATGCTGCTGGAAGAGGGTCAGAAATATACTACAGTGGGGGTCACAAATATAGCACAGTGGGGGCCACAAATATACTATATTGGGGTCACAAATATACCACAGTGGGAAGTCACAAATATACCACAGTGGAGGTCAAAAATATACCACAGTGGGAGGTCACAAATATACCACAGTGGAGGTCAAAAATTTACCACAGTGGGAGGTCACAAATATACCACAGTGGAGGTCACAAATATACCACAGTGGAGGTCAAAAATATACCACAGTGGAGGTCACAAATATACCACAGTGGAGGTCACAAATATACCACAGTGGAGGTCACAAATATACCACAGTGGAGGTCACAAATATACCACAGTGGAGGTCAAAAATTTACTACAGTGGAGGTCACAAATATAGCACAGTGGAGGTCACAAATATACCACAGTGGAGGTCAAAAATATACCACAGTGGGAGGTCACAAATATACCACAGTGGAGGTCAAAAATTTACCACAGTGGGAGGTCACAAATATACCACAGTGGAGGTCACAAATATACCACAGTGGAGGTCACAAATATACCACAGTGGAGGTCACAAATATACCACAGTGGAGGTCACAAATATACCACAGTGGAGGTCACAAATATACCACAGTGGAGGTCACAAATATACCACAGTGGAGGTCACAAATATACCACAGTGGAGGTCACAAATATACCACAGTGGAGGTCACAAATATACCACAGTGGAGGTCACAAATATACCACAGTGGAGGTCAAAAATATACCACAGTGGAGGTCACAAATATACCACAGTGGAGGTCACAAATATACCACAGTGGAGGTCAAAAATATACCACAGTGGAGGTCACAAATATACCACAGTGGAGGTCACAAATATACCACAGTGGATGTCACAAATATACCACAGTGGAGGTCACAAATATACCACAGTGGAGGTCACAAATATACCACAGTGGAGGTCACAAATATACCACAGTGGAGGTCACAAATATACCACAGTGGAGGTCACAAATATACCACAGTGGAGGTCACAAATATACCACAGTGGAGGTCACAAATATACCACGGTCTGGGTCACAAAAATCCTCAATAAGAATGGCAGTATCTTGAAGATTAGGAGGAGGAAGATTACGAAGAGGAGGAGGAGGAAGAAGACTAGAAAGAAGATTAGGAGGAAAAGGAAGATTAGGAAGAGGAGAAGGAAGCACTGCAGCAGCTGAGATATGCTCCACAATAGAGTTGTCTTCAAGGAAGACAATAGAGTATTCAGTGATTGTGGTTGTTTGTGTTGCTCTTCACAATACCATCAACAATCACACTTCCTCTACAGTTTATGTAGTTTACTTTCCTCCTCCTCCTACTTTACGACACTTTCTATACGCAGGTTAGGTGAGTTTAGGTCAGCTGAGTATAAGTTAGGCTAGTTTAGGTTGGGTTAGTTTAGGTTGGGTTAGTTTCTTTTAGGTTAGTTTATGTTAGGTTAGGTTTGGTTAGTTTAGGTTAGGTTAGTTTATGGTGGGTTAGTTTATAGTAAGTTAGGTTAAAATAAAGTCTTGCTTGGGATGAATGACGGTTTTAACAAACGTCGAAATCCCTCACAGTATAGTTTTTTTCTCCCAGTTTTCCTCTCTGCGACCCGTTCTTCTCTGTTCCTTCATCTCCCCCCGTTCTTTCCCATTCCTCCATCTCCTCCCGTTATTCCCTCTACCTCTCACCCTCTCCTTCCAATATATTATTATTTTTTAACCTCTTCCCCCTTGTTCTCCTACCCCTCTCGTAATTCCCCCTTCTACTCTTCCCCTCTTTTATCTGTTCTTCGTCGCCATTATTTTCCCCTCGTAAGCTCGGCTTCTATCTCTTTTTTGTGTAATGTTTTTGAAGGAGAGGGGGGGGGGTAGGGGAAGGGGAAGGAATATAGGAGGGAGTGGAAGTGGGAGGGGAAGACTAGGTGTGAGTGGAGAACGGAACTTGCACTAGCCTAATGGATAGGTACCCTTGCTTTATGATTACATAGCGAGGGACTGTGGCTAGAGGGATGGTTAGGAGGAAGTGCATTTTATAGCTTAGTGGTAGGGCGCTTCGGTTTACAGCCGAAGCGCCCGGGTTCAATCTTGGGCGAGTTGGAAAGAGAGAGAGAGAGAGAGGGAGGGCTAGTTTCCTCACATTTCCTGCCCTTTTCACCTGGCAGTAAGTAGGTACCCGGGTGTAAGTGGACTGTTGTGGGTGACATCCTGTGGGGGGTGGGGGGTAGTAATACACACACACACACACACACATAATTATCCGGACACACAAAAAGCCAGACACAGTGTTAGAGCTGGAAAGAGAGAGTGAGAAAGTGAGACAGGCAGAGAGAGAGAGAGATAGTGAGAAAGTGAGACAAGCAGAGTGAGAAAGTGAGGTAAGCAGAGAGAGAGAGAGAGAGAGAGAGAGAGATAGTGAGAAAGTGACACAAGCAGAGATAGAGAGGGAGAGACAAGAAGACAAATAAAATCTCGTTTGGTATATTGAAAGCCAAACTTTGTGAGAAATATATTCCGTCAGCTGCGAGTATTTCTTTAACAAGTGCAAATATTTAGGATTATATACAGAGAAAGATCGCAGTCAGCAGGACTCGATACTGCCACTGGGACGGACAAGATTCCCAGGTGGCGCTCTTATCCACTCGGCCACACACATGTCACATAAGCTGGGCAGCCTGGTTCACAAGCCATGTTTCTTTTCCAGCGCGTGCACGTCAGTGAGCGTCAAGCATGAATTTCACGCTATTTCATCCAGCTCTGGTGGTGAGCTATCTCATCCAGCTCCTCAGAGCTGGATGAGCTTTTCACATCATAATCAGTGACAAACACGTAACAATATGTACTAGACATGTATCTTCTCACACTTCATGTACTGTATATGTCATCTTTATATCAACAATGTATCTCTTAAATTATGTTATTTATATATATATATATATATATATATATATATATATATATATATATATATATATATATATATATATATATATATATATAATATAGTATAAGATATTGCCTCGCTTTACATTTCAGTTAGTTTTGCTTGTTGATAGTTTATAGGGACGCTGGCGGTTTACGCCGTATCGAGCTCTATTGTAATTAGTTTCTCGTGTTGGATTGTGCCAAAAAGAATTTACTGTGTAAAAGGTTTGGAGATTCAAAGTCTGGGAGCACTGCCACAGCTCATCCAGATGCACTCTCACCACTCATGGTTGCTTCAGTTTTTGAGTATGTTAGTTTTATTTAAGGGTAAAATATATAGTGCGTTAAAGGTTGAGACTGAGAGAAAGAGAGAGAGAGAGAGAGAGAGAGAGAGAGAGAGACGGGTTTTAAGTCCACTATAAACAGCTCTTCTTGGAGAGATTTATTAGTTAAGCGAAGAGGCAGAAGAGGATGATGGGTGACAGAGAGGAAGTCGAGAGGGAGTCAGAGAGGAAGACAAGAGGGAGACAGAGAAGGGAAACAGGGGAGAGAGAGAGAGAGGGGGGGGTGGCACTGTGTAGGTGACGGGTGGGCGGTTTAAGAGAAGATGGGAGGTAAGTGTGTGTGAGAGAGATATTAAGAATGGAGGAGGAATGGGTGAAGGAAGAGTTCAGAGGCAAAAAATATGTGACAAAAAGTGAGCAGGGAAAGATTTATCCTGACTAATACTTTGGAGTTAAGTAATCTCTATGTACACTGAGAAATGTGTAGCTCTCAGTGTATATATATATATATATACACACACAGAGGTACGGACCTTCTAGTGTATATATAGAGTGATACCTGCAGATATATATATCGCAAAAGAAGCGATACAGGATGCAAAACAACCACGGGGGGAGTAGAATGTTAGTTCTAGGCCTTTCGTGTTGCAATCAGCATATCATCAGCAGCTTGCAAAATTGCAGAAAAGAGGAGGATGTCCAAGCAAGTACATACCCAAAGGACGTCTTCACATGGGCACTCCATTTTGCAAGCTGCTGATGTGTTGGCTGCAACAGGAAAAGCCTAGCCTAGAGCTATCATATATATATATATATATATATATATATATATATATATATATATGTCGTGCCGAATAGGCAGAACTTGCGATCTTGGCTTAAATAGCAACGTTCATCTTGCCATATAGACCAAGTGAAAATTTGTGTATGCAATAATTTCGCCAAAATCATTCTGAACCTAACGAAAAAAAATATATTTGATTGTGTTTCTTTAGTATTAAATTATTGTAAACGTATTTAAAATATATTTAGTTGGGTTAGGCTAAAATAAATTGTTCTTGTTATAATAAGGTTAGGTAAGTTTTCTAAGATTCTTTTGGTGCAAAATTAAAATTTTTTACATTAACATTAATGAAAAAAATATATCTTTAAACGTATAAGAGAAAATTTCAGAAAGGACTTAATTTTAAATGAGTTCTTGCTAATTGACCAGTTTTACATGTTCGGCACGACATATATATATATATATATATATATATATATATATATATACACACACACACATATATATATATATATATATATATATATATATATACACACACACATGGATGCACACATATATAACAGGCCTAGTGTCTACTCGACATGTGCCTAGGACAAAATGGTAACTAACACGGAGAGATGCACAAAATCTGTTGCTACAGAGAATATTCTTTATTGATTTAGGGTTAGGAATATACCTGGCACTTCCAGGAATGATGCCAGTCCTCCTCTAGGAATGATGTCAACCTTCAGGAATTATGCCAAAATTCCTTCAAAAACAGTGCCAAAATTCCAAGGTTCCCCCCAGGAATAGTGCGAACTTTCCAAGATTTTCCCTAGGGGAAATGAACAGGGCCAAATTTTGTCTAGGAATAGTGACAAAATTTCCCCATGGAACTGTGCCAAATTTTGCCTAGGAACAGTGCCAAATTGTCTCAGGAACAGTGCCAGAGTTCCTTCAGGGGTAACTAAGTGCCACTCTGGCCGTGTAAGGTATCTTGATTTTTGGGGTGAGTGAATTCTGGTCCATATTACGTGTTGGTTAAGTTTCTGCTGGCTGACTAGCTGTGCCACTGTCCCTGGGTGACTGGCACTGCCCCTGGGTGACTGGCACTGTCCCTAGGTGACTGGCACTGCCCCTGGGTGACTGGCACTGCCCCTGGGTGACTGGCACTGCCCCTGGGTGACTGGCATTGTCCCTGGGTGACTGGCACTGTCCCTGGGTGACTGGCACTGCCCCTGGGTGACTGGCACTGCCCCTGGGTGACTGGCACTGTCCCTGGGTGACTGGCACTGCCCCTGGGTGACTGGCACTGCCCCTGGGTGACTGGCACTGTCCCTAGGTGACTGGCACTGTCCCTAGGTGACTGGCACTGCCCCTGGGTGACTGGCACTGCCCCTGGGTGACTGGCACTGCCCCTGGGTGACTGTGGTACTACCCCTGGGTGACTGTGGCACTGCCCCTGGCTGGCTTTCTGTGGCACTGACACTGGCTGAATGTGGCACTATTCCTGGGTGACTGTGGCACTATCCTTGGCTGACTCTCTGTCGCACTGTCCCTGGCTGGCTGTCTTTGGCATTGTCACTGGCTGGCTCTCTGTGGCATTGTTCCTGGCTGGATTTCTGTGGCACTATCCCACGGTGGCTCTGTGGCACTATTCCTGGATGCCTCTCTATGGCACTGTCCCTGGCTGACTGTGGCATTGTCTCTAGGTGACTGTGGCACTGTCACTGGCTGACTGTGGCACTGTCCCCGGCTGGTTCTCTGTGGCACTGTCCCTGACTGTAACACTGTCCCTGGCTGACTCTGTGGCACCGTCCCTGGCTGGTTCTCTGTGGCACTGTTCCTGACTGACTGTGGCACTATCTCTGGCTGGTTCTCTGTGGCACTGTCCCTGGCTGGTTCTCTGTGGCACTGTTCCTGACTGACTCTGTGGCACTATCTCTGGCTGGTTCTCTGTGGCACTGTCCCTGGCTGGTTCTCTGTGGCACGATCTCTGGCTGGTTCTCTGTGGCACGGTCCCTGGCTGGCTCTCTGTGGCACTGTCCCTGGCTGGTTCTCTGTGGCACGGTCTCTGGCTGGTTCTCTGTGGCACGGTCTCTGGCTGGTTCTCTGTGGCACGGTCCCTGGCTGGCTCTCTGTGGCACTGTCCCTGGCTGGTTCTCTGTGGCACTGTCCCTGGCTGGTTCTCTGTGGCACTGTCCCTGGCTGGTTCTCTGTGGCACTGTCCCTGGCTGGTTCTCTGTGGCACTGTCCCTGGCTGGTTCTCTGTGGCACTGTCCCTGGCTGGTTCTCTGTGGCACTGTCCCTGGCTGGTTCTCTGTGGCACTGTCCCTGGCTGGTTCTCTGTGGCACTGTCCCTGGCTGGTTCTCTGTGGCACTGTCCCTGGCTGGTTCTCTGTGGCACTGTCCCTGGCTGACTCTGATATCTGTTATCCTTTATCGGAGAAAAAAACAGCAGTTTGTGCCCTGAAACCAGGTATAAATTTCCTTTACTGCATCCGCTGTTTAGCACCAAGGTACTGAGCGAAAGAGGAAAGCACATCCACCATCGTTCGTGCGGTAGCTGTCTGGCTAGAATAATTTCTTAGCACGGTTGTGTGACCACAATAATGAGATACCTTCGTCTTTATATACTTGAAGAGGGACAACGTAAACTATAAATTTGAAATGTAGGTAGCATGGTATTATGGGAGGGATACAGTTGCTTTTGTGTGTTTGGAGAGTTGTTGTTTGTAGCTCTAGTGCGAGAAGTTAGTTTTTCACACGTCAACGGTGACGGTGTTGTGTCCGGAAAGTCTGATATTAATAACCGAGTTTGGATGGATCTGCGTGGCTAGTACATCTGGGCTGTGGTTCGTACGTTGGATTGCGTGCGGCCAGCAGTAAGAGCCTGGTTGGTGAGGCCCTTATCCACCGGGAGGCCTGGCCGTGGGGACGTTACCCCTCGGAACGACTTCCAGGTAGACTCCAGGTAGATATCCTCGAGCAGGAACGCTATCAGTGTCGTGATAACTTCAGCATAACGACAACTTCTAGATGCAGAACGTTACGCTTCAAACAAGTGTGAAGGAGGCAGTGATTTCATGCACTGGACAAGGAGGAATAACATCTTTTAGGAGTGAGGAATAACCAGATGTGAGTGTGGTGAAGGTGTGTGAGGCTGCGGATAAAATGAAAGAGGGTAAAACAGCTGGGATTGTTATACAGACTTAATGTATCTGAAGATACAGTGTATCTTAATACAGCAGTAACAACCTCGCTAATCAGGCCTTGATCCACCAGGAGGCCTGGTTATGGACCGGGCCGCGGGGACGTTGATCCCCGGAATGCCCTCCAGGTAGACTTCAGGTAGGTAGGTATACCCTCTTCGTGGAGTATCACCAGAGTATTGGAGGAAGACTAAGATACATTGTCTTCAGTAGAGGGGCTCCTGAAGAAGAAGAAAAAAGGGGGTGTTATCTGACTCGCTGGAAGACATCGACTTGAGGAACGGAAGTCGGAGGAAATGAGAGTTCCTTTAGGAAACGAGAAACACCTGCAGCGGTACCCGGGTCTTTGTTGTCGGGACTGGTGGTACCTGTAGTGTGGGGACTGGTGGTACCTGTAGTGTGGGGACTGGTGGTACCTGTAGTGTGGGGACTGGTGGTACCTGTAGTGTGGGGACTGGTGGTACCTGTAGTGTGGGGACTGGTGGTACCTGTAGTGTGGGGACTGGTGGTACCTGTAGTGTGGGGACTGGTGGTACCTGTGGCATGGGGACTGGTGGTTCCTGTGGCATGGGGACTGGTGGTACCTATGGCATGGGGACTGGTGGTTCCTGTGGCATGGGGACTGGTGGTACCTGTGCCATGGGGACTGGTGGCTCCTGTGGCATGGGGACTGGTGGTACCTGTGGCATGGGGACTGGTGGTTCCTGTGGCATGGGGACTGGTGGTACCTGTGGCATGGGGACTGGCGGTTCCTGTGGCATGGGGACTGGCGGTTCCTGTGGCATGGGGACTGGTGGTACCAGTGGCATGGGGACTTGTGGTTCCTGTGGCATGGGGACTGGTGGTACCTGTGTCATTGGGACTGGTGGTACCTGTGGCATGGGGACTGGTGGTACCTGTGTCATGGGGACTGGTGGTACCTGTGTCATGGGAACTTGTGGTACCTGTGGCATGGGACTGGTAGTACCTGTGGCATGGGGACTGATGGTACCTGTGTGATGGGGATTGGTGGTACCTGTGGCATGGGGACTGGTAGTACCTGTGGCATGGGGACTTGTGGTACCTGTGGCATGGGGACTGGTGGTACCTGTGGCATGAGGACTGGTGGTACCTGTGTCATGGGGACTGGTGGTACCTGTGTCATGGGGACTGGTGGTTCCTGTGGCATGGGGACTGGTGGTACCTGTCTCATGGGGACTGGTGGTACCTGTCTCATGGGGACTGGTGGTACTTGTGGCATGGGGACTGGTGATTCCTGTGGCATGGGGACTGGTACTTAATGTGGCATGGGGGACTGGTGGTACCTGTGGCATGGGGACTGGTGGCTTCTGTGGCATGGGGACTGGTGGTACCTGTGGCATGGGGACTGGTAGTACCTGTGGCATGGGGGCTGGTAGTACCTGTGGCATGGGGACTGGTGGTACCTGTGTGATTGGGACTGGTGGTACCTGTGGCATGGGGACTGGTAGTACATGTGGCATGGGAACTTGTGGTACCTGTGGCATGGGGACTTGTGGTACCTGTGGCATGGGGACTGGTGGTACCTGTGGCATGGGGACTGGTGGTACCTGTGGCATGGGGACTGGTGGTTCCTGTGGTGTGGGGAGAGACAGTGGTATTGGCTCATGTGAAAGCTGAGGGTATTTGGCGGTAGTGGTACTTGTGGAAAATGGGAGGAACTGGTGGTAGTGGTGTTTGTAGTGTAGATAGTGATGAGGGTTGTAGTATCTGTTGAGAGGAGATGGTAGTGGTATCTACGAGAAGGGCGGGAGGGGAGGATGGACCTGGTAGTGGTATTGATATCTGTGTGCAAGCGTCCCTCCGGCAGCGCCTGCTTCCCCTGCTCCAGCGTTATGGAATATTATATTAACCTAATGGAATATTATATTAACCTAATGGACAATAACGCTGTTAAATATTTCGTTTATTTCGATTGTACGTTTTACCGTCATGGGAGGAAATGTTCAAAGTGTCAACAGATCCAACTGCATTTCCACAAAACTGTTTTTTGTTACGATTTGTGTATCCATTTCTTTTTTTTTTTACCCCTTTGTGGTTTTAGGAAATGATGATCAGAGCCTCGGTGAAGACTACAGGCAGTTTCCTCGCGTGAAAACAGACTTGGAAGTGTTGAGTCTGGGACAGGACAACAACAATGATTGCCTGCCGCTTGTCGCGGTTGGCTGGGTCGGGGAGTGAGCCCTTGCTGAGAGTGCTTCAGTCGCGTTTCAAGCCGCCATCGACACGCTGAAGGCAAGGTATCATCGTTTGAAGCCGCCCTCAATACGTCGAAGGCAAAATACCATCGTCTGAAGACGCCTCCAATACGTCGAAGGCAAAGTACCATCGTCTGAAGCCACCTTCAATACGTCGAAAGCAAAATACCATCGTCTAAAGCCGCCTTCAATACGTCGAAGGCAAAGTACCATCGTCTGAAGCCACCTTCAATACGTCGAAAGCAAAATACCATCGTCTAAAGCCGCCTTCAATACGTCGAAGGCAAAGTACCATCGTCTGAAGCCACCTTCAATACGTCGAAAGCAAAATACCATCGTCTAAAGCCGCCTTCAATACGTCGAAGGCAAAGTACCATCGTCTGAAGCCACCTTCAATACGTCGAAAGCAAAATACCATCGTCTAAAGCCGCCTTCAATACGTCGAAGGCAAAATACCATCGTCTGAAGCCACCTTCAATACGTCGAAAGCAAAATACCATCGTCTAAAGCCGCCTTCAATACGTCGAAGGCAAAGTACCATCGTCTGAAGCCACCTTCAATACGTCGAAGGCAAAGTACCATCGTCTGAAGCCGCTTCCAATACGCTGAATCACAGGCAAGATGCTGCTTTTCCCAGAGCCGAAACGAAACACTTCATCCAGTTCTTCCAAGTCTCACACATGCGTTTGATAAGAAGTATCTTCCAGTATCCTTGTTTTAAGTGGAACTTAAGGTAATGGGATAGATTTAGTGTTAGTAATTAAAAAATAAAGATAGAGCTATACAATAAAGAACAAGACAGTAAGAGTAACCAACGAACTTCAAAAAAGCGATTTTGAGTAATTGGGCTTCCATTTTCATGAGAAAATCACTAATATGGGATCAGTCGGTGTCTTCGTGAATAATTTTAATGGTGTGAAACGCTAAATCCGTGTGTAGTGTCGTTCGTAAGGAGTGTTAAAACTTGATCCTTCGTTCCGCTAAAGGCGGGTGGGTCCTCTAGCTAGAGAGAGAGAGACAGAGAGAGAGAGACAGAGAGAGAGAGAGAGAGAGAGAGAGAGAGGTCTCCAGCACCATGCTCCAGGTATGAGAATGTGCACTCTGTGTCCTCCTCGTCATCGTCGTAAGGTGGTAAGATTCGACTCGTTCGTGGACACCATCTCGTACTCTGAGTACTCTCAGTATGCCTCCAGCGGCAACCCCGGAGGTGGCGCTGACGGCGCTAACTCCTCCCTCACTTCCCTCTACTGCTACAACAACGGCGCCGATAGAGTGGTCGTTACGACGCCCCGCAAGGTAAGTGGCAGTGAATCACTGGTGGCGTCGGTCAGTACTAGTGACGCCAAGGTAAGTGGCTGTGAATCACTAGTAGTGTCGGTCAGTACTAGCGACGCCAAGGTAAGTGGCTGTGAATCACTAGTGGCGTCGGTCAATACTAATAACGTTAAGGTAAGTGGCTGGGAAACGCTGTTAGCATGCACCATTACTGCCATGTATGGCTTTCCTCCTGTTAAAAGCATATGGCCGGAGGTTACTCAGCTCTTAGACAACCTACAGCAGGCGTAGAGAACTGCGTTAAAACTCTACCACAGTAGGTATGTGTGTGTGTGTGTGTGTGTGTATATATATATATATATATATATATATATATATATATATATATATATATATATATATATATATATATATATAATGTCGTACTGAATAGGTAAAACTGATCAGTTAGCAAGAACTCATTTAAAATTAAGTCCTCTCTTAAATTTTCTCTTATGTAGAGATATATTTTTCATTTATGTTAATATAAAAATTAACGATTTCGTACCAAAAGAAGCTTAGAAAACTTACCTAACCTTATTATAAGAAGCGCAATTTAATTTAGTCTAATAAAACTAAATATATTTTATACAGGTTTACAATACTTTATTAATAAACAAAGATAATGAAATATATATTTTTCGTTAGATTCGGAATGATTTTTGCGAAGTTATTGCATACTCAAATTTTCGTTTGCCTTATTCGGCAAGAAGTGCGCTGTTATTTAAGTCAAAGTCGCAAGTTTTACTTATTCGGATATATATATATATATATATATATATATATATATATATATATATATATATATATATATATATATATATATATATATATATATATATATTCATATATTTTCAACAAGTTGGCCGTCTCCCACCGAGGCAGGGTGACCCAAAAAAGAAAGAAAATCCCCAAAAAGAAAATGCTTTCATCATCATTCAACACTTTCACCACACTCACACATTATCACTGTTTTTGCAGAGGTACTCAGAATACAACAGTTTAGAAGCATACACACATAAAGATACACAACATATCCCTCCAAACTGCCAATATCCCAAACCCCTCCTTTAAAGTGCAGGCATTGTACTTCTCATTTCCAGGACTCAAGTCCGACTATATGAAAATAACCGGTTTCCCTGAATCCCTTCACTAAATATTACCCTGCTCACACTCCAACAGATCGTCAGGTCCCAAGTACCATTCGTCTCCATTCACTCCTAACACGCTCACGCACGCTTGCTGGAAGTCCAAGCTCCTTGCCCGCAAAACCTCCTTTACCCCCTCCAACCCTTTCGAGGACGACCCCTACCCCGCCTTCCTTCCCCTACAGATTTATACGCTCTCCATGTCATTCTACTTTGATCCATTCTCTCTAAATGACCAAACCACCTCAACAACCCCTCTTCTGCCCTCTGACTAATACTTTTATTAACTCCACACCTTTTCCTAATTTCCACACTCCGAATTTCCTGCAAAATATTTACACCACACATTGCCCTTAGACAGGACATCTCCACTGCCTCCAACCGTGTCCTCGCTGCTGCATTTACCATCCAAGCTTCACACCCATATAAGAGTGTTGGTACTACTATACTTTCATACATTCCCTTCTTTGCCTCCATAGATAACGTTTTTTGACTCCACATATACCTCAATGCACCACTCACCTTTTTTTCCTCATCAATTCTATGATTAACCTCATCCTTCATAAATCCATCCGCCGACACGTCAACTCCCAAGTATCTGAAAACATTCACTTCTTCCATACTCCTCCCCAATTTGATATCCAATTTTTCTTTATCTAAATCATTTGATACCCTCATCACCTTACTCTTTTCTATGTTCACTTTCAACTTTCTACCTTTACACACATTCCCAAACTCATCCACTAACCTTTGCAATTTTTCTTTAGAATCTCCCATAAGCACAGTATCATCAGCAAAAAGTAACTGTGTCAATTCCCATTTTGAATTTGATTCTCCAAAATTTAATTCCACTCCTCTCCCGAACACCCTAGCATTTACTTCCTTTACAACCCCATCTATAAATATATTAAACAACCATGGTGACGTTACACATCCCTGTCTAAGACCTACTTTTACCGGGAAGTAGTCTCCCTCTCTTCTACACACCCTAACCTGAGCCTCACTATCCTCATAAAAACTCTTTACAGCATTTAGTAACTTACCACTTATTCCATATACTTGCAACATCTGCCACATTGCTCCCCTATCCACTCTATCATATGCCTTTTCTAAATCCATAAATGCAATAAAAACTTCCCTACCTTTATCTAAATACTGTTCACATATATGCTTCAATGTAAACACTTGATCTACACATCCCCTACCCACTCTGAAACCTCCTTGCTCATCCGCAATCCTACATTCTGTCTTACCTCTAATTCTTTCAATAATAACCCTACCGTACACTTTTCCTGGTATACTCAGTAAACTTATTCCTCTATAATTTTTACAATCTCTTTTGTCCCCTTTCCCTTTATATAAAGGGACTATACATGCTCTCCGCCAATCCCTAGGTACCTTCCCCTCTTTCATACATTTATTAAACAAAAGTACCAACCACTCCAACACTATATCCCCCCCTGCTTTTAACATTTCTGTCATGATGCCATCAGTTCCAGCTGCTTTACCCCCTTTCATTCTACGTAATGCCTCACGTACCTCCCCCACACTTACATTCTGTTCTTCTTCACTCCTAAAAGATGGTATACCTCCCTGGCCAGTGCATGAAATTACCACCTCCCTTTCTTCCTCAACATTTAAAAGTTCCTCAAAATATTCTCGCCATCTACCTAATACCTCCCTCTCCCCATCTACTAACTCCTCTACTCTGTTTTTAACTGACAAATCCATACTTTCCCTAGGCTTTCTTAACTTGTTTAACTCCAAAAAATTTTCTTATTTTCATTAAAATTTCTTGACAGTGGCTCTCCCACTCTATCATCTGCTCTCCTTTTGCACTCTCTCACCACTCTCTTTACCTTTCTTTTACTCTCCATATACTCTGCTCTTCTTATAACACTTCTGCCTTGTAAAAACCTCTCATAAGCTAACTTTTTCTCTTTTATCACACCCTTTACTTCATCATTCCACCAATCACTCCTCTTTCCACCTGCCCCCACCCTCCTATAACCACAAACTTCTGCCCCACATTCTAATACTGCATTTTTAAAACTATTCCAACCCTCTTTAACCCCCCCACTACTCATCTTTGCACTAGCCCACCTTTCTGCCAATAGTTGCTTATATCTCCACCGAACTTCCTCCTCCCTTAGATTATACACTTTCACCTCCCTCTTACTTGTTGTTGCCACCTTCCTCTTTTCCCATCTACCTCTTACTCTAACTGTAGCTACAACTAAATAATGATCCGATATATCAGTTGCCCCTCTATAAACATGTACATCCTGGAGCCTACCCATCAACCTTTTATCCACCAATACATAATCTAACAAACTACTTTCATTACGTGCTACATCATACCTTGTATATTTATTTATCCTCTTTTTCATAAAATATGTATTACTTATTACCAAATCTCTTTCTACACATAGCTCAATTAAAGGCTCCCCATTTACATTTACCCCTGGCACCCCAAATTTACCTACTACTCCCTCCATAACATTTTTACCCACTTTAGCATTGAAATCCCCAACCACCATTACTCTCACACTTGATTCAAAACTCCCCACGCATTCACTCAACATTTCCCAAAAACTCTCTCTCTCCTCTACACTTCTTTCTTCTCCAGGTGCATACACGCTTACTATAACCCACTTTTCACATCCAATCTTTATTTTACTCCACATAATCCTTGAATTAATACATTTATAGTCCCTCTTTTCCTGCCATAGCTTATCCTTCAACATTATTGCTACTCCTTCTTTAGCTCTAACTCTATTTGAAACCCCTGACCTAATCCCATTTATTCCTCTCCACTGAAACTCTCCCACCCCCTTCAGCTTTGTTTCACTTAAAGCCAGGACATCCAGCTTCTTCTCATTCATAACATCCACAATCATCTCTTTCTTATCATCTGCACAACATCCACGCACATTCAGACTTCCCACCTTGACAATTTTCTTCTTATTCTTTTTAGTAATCTTTACAGGAAAAGGGGTTACTAGCCCATTGTTCCCGGCATTTTAGTTGACTTTTACAACACGCATGGCTTACGGAGGAAATATTCTTATTCCACTTCCCCATGGATATAAAAGGAAAAGTAATAAGACCAAGAACTATTAAGATAAAATCAAAGAAAACTCAGATGAGTGTGTATAAATAAACGTGTCCATGTATGTGTAGTGTGACCTAAGTGTAAGTAGAAGTAGCAAGACATACCTGTAATCTTGCATGTTTATGAGACAGACAAAAGACACCAGCAATCCTACCATCATGTAAAACAATTACAGGCTTTTGTTTTACATTCACTTGGCAGGACGGTAGTACCTCCCTGGATGGTTGCTGTCTACCAACCTACTACCTATATATATGTGTATATATATATATTATATATATATATATATATATATATATATATATATATATATATATATATATATATATATATATATATATGTATATTATATTATATTTTCCAGCATTTAAGGCGGTTAATCGGTAATCACATTTAAGGATTAATTAATTACCCTCTTACGTTAGGCTGAAGCCTAACCCAAGCGTACCCTTGATCCTGACCTTGAGCATATAAGACGCAGGATAATTTCAAATACTTTTGTGGGAAAAAGGTGCGACTTATATGCCGATAAATACGTTAACTATTTATTATTTTATTTTATTATTATTATTATTATTATTATTAATATGTGAATTTGCATTTCAATGTGTTCACCAAGGAGAGACGCACCTATTTACTGATAGGTGAGCATAGTTTGTGAAGGGAGAGAGAGAGAGAGAGAGAGCGCCTACTTGCCATTACCTATTGGTAGTTACAGGAGCGGAGTTATGTTCCTGGTGTACCATCACTAATTAACTATGTGACCTGACATCCCAGGATGCGACCCACAATAGCCAACTAACACTCATGTACCTACTTACTGCTAAGGTCAAGAGGGGGCAGCTGGTGTAAGGAAACCTACACACACACACACACACACACACACACACACACACATCGGCTTTAACATCAAAGAAGTCAATATAAACAAAGGGAGTAAGAGAGTCTGTGCCTGGCCGTTCCAGCTGTGTTAAAGGTGATAGTAACACTTTAATCAGTACCACCTGACGCCAGGCGATCTATCGCCCACTCTGGGGATCTATCGCCCTCCCTGGGGATCTATCGCCCGCCCTGGGGGATCTGTCGCCCGCCCTGGGGATCTGTCGCCCGCCCTGGGGATCTATCGCCCACTCTGACGATCTATCGGTCCCTCGCCTTCCTCACATTTCATCCCTTAATTTCCACAGTCCGTTCGGGAGCTCTTGATCTGAGGAACTGGAGTCGATCTAGGGAGGGAGTTTCGGGGTCAACGCCCCCGCGGTTCGCTCGATATTTTTTTTTTCATTACACATCCAAAAAAATTTTTGCAATGCAGTTATGTGACGTCACTACTAGGAACGAATTGTGATTATGATTTGTGTAAAACGACTGATGTGTCGTGGATTGTCTCAGTGACATTTTGATGATTTGTGTAACGTAATAAATCAGGAATTATAGGTACAACTTGTTGGTAAAAGCAAAAAAATTTTAGTTATTTTTTTTTATACAAATCAGTCTTAGGGTGGATTTTTTTTAAGGAACAAAAATCATAAATCTATCCTTGAGAAACTTAAGATACAAATCACTTAATATGTGAAGCTTCTTGGTGTACAAATCAGGTCACTTAAAACCTTAATGAATACAAAGGCACAATACCATGACTGGAACAAAACACAACCCACACACAGGAGAGAGAGACTTTTCTGACGACGTTTCGGTCCTCGGACCATTGACTAGTGACACACTAAGACACAAAGGTAAGGGAACTAGTATAAATATACGAGAGGAAGACAGGGACGAGAGACAGACAGGAGGAAGCAAGAAATTGGAGATCGTAGAAGTAACGCTGGTAGTGGAACTAATTCTTCTAATTCCACTACCAGCGTTACCCCTATCACTACTACCACCTCCAATTTCTTCTTCTTCCTGTCTTTGTCCCGTCCCTGTCTTCCTCTTGTATATATACCGGCTCTCTTACCTTCGCGTGTTAGTGTGTGACTAGTTAATGGTTCAAGACCGACCGAAACGTAGTCATCAGTTTCTCCCATGTGCGGGTTGTGTATACAAGATTAAGCAAATTACTCGTTTGGAACACAACAACACACAAATCACTCATTTGGAACCTTCAGAACACTGTTAATTTTCAAAATTTAGCAAAACTGTTACAGTGTTAATTACACACATAATAACTAAAATATACTGGCTGATATAACGAAGCAGACATATTGGCTGATGTAGCGAAGCAGACATATTGGCTGATATAACGAAGCAGACATATTGGCTGATGTAGCGAAGCAGACATATTGGCTGATATAACGAAGCAGACATATTGGCTGATATAACGAAGCAGACATATTGGCTGATATAACGAAGCAGACATATTGGCTGATATAACGAAGCAGACATATTGGCTGATATAACGAAGCAGACATATTGGCTGATATAACGAAGCAGACATATTGGCTGATATAACGAAGCAGACATATTGGCTGATATAACGAAGCAGACATATTGGCTGATATAACGAAGCAGACATATTGGGTAACTGCAATTACCTAGTTGAATGTTCCATCGTAATTACCTCGTTAACCTTAATATCTGGTAGACCAATGAACTCTCGTTACACACAACCGTTGTTAGGCTCTGATCCTCTTACACTTATATCCAGACTCGCGCTCCTTGTACTCTTATCCTCTTATACACAGGCTTATGTACCTTATACTCTGATCCTCTTATACACAGGCTTATGTACCTTATACTCTGATCCTCTTATACACAGGCTTATATATCTTATACTCTGATCCCCTTATACTTGGGCTTGTGTATCTTATCCTCATACTATGATCCCCTTATAGTCAGGCTTATGAATCTTATACTCTCCTCTTGTCTATTCACTTCCTCTTTCGCCACAAAGTGAAGTATTATTAATATTACAGTAGTGTATTGTACTACCAATAGTACAACAGACGTTA